>NW_020327515.1:0-29455 GCF_001858045.2 Oreochromis niloticus
TTCTCTTATTCTTTATTGTGTGGATGCCCTAAAAGGGCTTCCACACTATTGAGTTCCTGTTTCTCTTTATTCTTTATTATTCCCCTAGTTGCTTCCGTACACTTTTTGGCACTTAACTACTTCTCAGTTTTCAGCCGATTTTCTCAGTTCAAACTCTATACTGTTCTGCTCTTTCTGCTAATGATGGCTATGACTTTGGTGTTTATTACTGTTATACTTTTTAAAATATTACACTTTTTCCTTAATTTGTCCCATTGAAATGAATGGGAAACTTCCACAATTCTGCTAAAACTTGCTTGTCTTTGAAACTTAACTACTTTGTCATACTTTCACCTAGAAACTCCATTCAAACTTTAAAATGTTCTCAGATTATTGGGCTATTCCTGTCTGATTCAGCTTTTTCAGATCTTCTACCGTTTTAATCTTATCTCTCTTTAAGTTTTCAGTTGCAAAATTGTGATTTTTCAGAAAATACATGCGTTGCTATGGTTGCTATGCAATTAAGTCAGAGTGAGTGCTGGTCCGTTCTGAATTTTCTCTTCATGTCTAAACAACTTCTTGCTACTCACTCAATTTCCACTCAACCCCACAAATTATACATCAAAACTAGGTATTTTGCTGGCTTTCAGACAATGTCACTATGTTTATTGTGAGATTTACCGTTTTTTCGCAATTTGCCTCGGAGTGACACAAGGTCTCAATACTCCCATTCAAAGTCTATGGGGAGGTTTTGAAATTCAGAGCTGAAATTCTGAAACGGAGGCATTTTCAAATCGCCATATCTCTTTAATAAGCAAGTTAGGACATGAGGCTTGTGCCAATATATCTTCAGACACTGCTGACACTCACAGTGGAAGCAGTTTTTACAATATCTACCGTTGAGCAATGAATTACGTTTGTTTGAGGGGTGGAAATCTGTCCTTCTCTCAGTCTTCAAACTCTGGAAATGAAGCCGTTCTTCTCTCGTCATATCTCCGCGACGGAGGTAGAACGAGCTATGAAAATCGCAGTGAAAGTACACCAAAGTCCGCTGATTCACCCAGTACAAGAATTATGCTTCTATGCCACCAAGTTTTTGAGTTACACGACGTTTTGTAACTCCAAAAAACGGCGTTTTTCGCCTCTCACCGCGATCTATTTTCTGACTGCCCAAGTATCTGTCTTTCAGACCGCCGCCCCCGTCCAGGTGGCGCAATCAGTAATGACACGGCTCTGCAGCTCAAAGGTCGTGGGTTCAATCCCACCTTGGTCCACGTTTTTTTTTTCACTACAAATTTATACACTATCACAGACCTGTAATTTATATTGCTAATCTATTACAATTCTGCAAAGTTTTATGATTTTAGCAGCTTTTCTAATATGGACCTCAGATTCTTGTTAACGCTCCATGGCAGAAACAAGTACACAGCCTGATGAAGCAGACAGAGGCAGTACCTCTGATTGGTGAATTTGAGTAGAACCAGGTTGTTCTTTCATTTCATTTCTTTATTTATTTCACACATGGTTCAACAGTGTTTCTTTTCTACATACAGAACCTTCTGCCTCTTTTCAGCAGAAATTCTGCTCATTCACCTCATCTCTTGTGTTGGAGTGCCCTCTTGTGGCGCCTTTTGGGTAGTGCCTTAGTGAACACTGCAAAGAAGTGGTATCAGACTGGTTTGTAGTGGAGGAATTTGTTGCCAGTTTCTTTCATCTTTAATCCGTATTCATGTTGTAATGTAGTAGTACCACAATATGGCAGAAACACTATGTTTTGGCACAAATACTTGATTTAGTATACTTTAGCTTCTTCACCCCTTTTCAGCAAAATTTCATTTTTTCACCCCTTTTCAGCACAAATTCCAGCTTTTTTGGCTGTATTCAGAAAAAAACTCTTTTGAGCAGAAACTCTGCTGATTCATCTCTTTTCAGCGCAAGTTTCTGCTTCTTTGCCTCTTTTCTGCAGAAATTCTGCTGATTCATCTCTTTTCAGCGCAAGTTTTATGATTTTAGCAGCTTTTCTAATATGGACCTCAGATTCTTGTTAACGCTCCATGGCAGAAATACATACAAGTACCCACCTGATGAAGCAGACAGAGGCAGTACCTCTGATTGGTGAATTTGAGCAGAAACAGGTTGTTTTGCCTCTTTTCAGCAGAAAGTTTGCGTTTTCACCTCTTATCAGCACAAATGTCAGCCACTTCTGCTGTTTTTATCAGAATTTTCAGCTTTTTCACCTTTTTTCAGTTATGTGAGAACCAGTTTTACTCAATGAGTAGCTGAAAATTTTCAGCCTGTTCTGCTCTTTCAGAAGAATTTCTCTCATCATATCTCTTGGTGGGACAACAACTGCTTTGGCTCAGTGAGATGAGCAGCTACTGTGATTGCTTCTTTCCGTCTTTTCAGCAGAAATTCTGCTGATTTACCTCTTTTCAGCGCAATATTCTTCTTTCCATCTTTTCTTCAGAAATTCTGCTGATTCTCCTCTTTTCTGCAAATTTTTCAGCTTTTCACTTCTTCTCAGCACAAAACTCAGCAGCCTCTGCTTATTTAGCAAAATTGTCAGTTTCTCCATCTCTTGTGTTTGTCGGAACAAGTTTAGTTCAGTGAGATGAGTAGCTGCCTTGAGAACAGAAGGGCCAGGTTCAAATCCTGGTCATGGGTTTGAACACCTGTTTTCAGCACAAATCTTAACTTTTTAGCTGTTTTAAGCAGAAACCTGTTTTACGCAGAGAAACCTTTTCAACTCAATTTCAGGTTTTTCACCCCTTTCCAGCAAAATTTTCAGTTTCCCAGCTTTTTCAGCTATTTTCAGCAAAAACATCTTTTCAGCAGAAATTCTGCTGATTCACCTCTATTCAGCGCAACGTTCTGCTTCTTTGCCTCTTTTCTGCAGAAATTCTGCTGATTCACCTCTTTTCTGCAAAATTTTCAACCATTTCACCTCTTATCAGCGCAATTCTCAGCAGTTTCTGCTCATTTCACCATAATTGTCAGTCTCTCCATCTCTTATCTTGTGAGAGTGAATTTGGCACAGTGAGATGAGTAGCTACTTTGCACCCACGAGGTCCAGGTTCATATCCTGCTCAGGGTGACATTCTTTTTTCACCACCATACAACTTTTTGCAACTTTTCAGCTTTTTCAGCTTTTCAGCAGACAGCTTCAGGGTTAAGGCATCCACACAGCATTTTCGCAGGAAATGCAAATTTTTCTAGTTGTGTGGATGCCCTAAAAGGGCTTCCACACTATTGAGTTCCTGTTTCTCTTTATTCTTTATTATTCTCTAGTTGCTTCCGTACACTTTTGGCACTTAACTACTTTCTCAGTTTTCAGCCGATTTTCTCAGTTCAAACTCTATACTGTTCTGCTCTTTCTGCTAATGATGGCTATGACTTTTGGTGTTTATTACTGTTATACTTTTTAAAATATTACACTTTTTTCCTTTAATTTGTCCCATTGAAATGAATGGAAACTTCCACAATTCTGCTAAAACTTGCTTGTTTTGAAACTTAACTACTTTGTCATACTTTCACCTAGAAACTCCATTCAAACTTTAAAATGTTCTCAGATTATTGGGCTATTCCTGTCTGATTCAGCTTTTTCAGATCTTCTACCGTTTTAATCTTATCTCTCTTTCAGTTTTCAGTTGCAAAATTGTGATTTTTCAGAAAATACATGCGTTGTTATGGTTGCTATGCAATTAACTCAGAGTGTGCACTCGTCCTTTCTGAATTTTCTCTTCATGTCTGAACAACTTCTTGCTACTCGCTCAATTTCCACTCAACCCCCACAAATTATACATCAAAACGTAGGTATTTTTGCTGGCTTTCAGAAAATGTCACTATCATTGTTGTGGGACTTATAGATTTTTTGCAAATCTCCTCAGAGTAACATAAAGTCTCAAAACTCTCCATAGAAAGTCAATGGAGAGTTTCTTCAAAATCAGCGCTGGAATTCTCTAATGAGAGGCATTTTCAAATCGTCATATCTCCTTAACGAAACAAAGTTGAGACATGACGCTTGTGCCAATATATCTTCAGACATCCCTGATGCTCACAATTCATGAATTTTTTCCTCACCTATTACCGTTTGGCCATGAATTACACTTGTTTGAGGGTAGGAAATTTGTCCCTCGCTCAGATTTCTTCAGATTTCAAACTCTGGAAATGAGGCACTTTTTTCTCTCGTCATATCTTTTTGATTGATTTCAACAGAGACCTGAAAATTTCCATGACTGTTCACCAAAGCCTGCTGTTTCTTACGGTGAAAGAATGATTTTGATGCTCCATATAGATTTAGAGTTACAAAACGTTGTTTGAGGGCAAGCCAAGACAGTTTTGCTTCGCCTCTACTCAGTTACAGTGTATTACAAGTCATATATCTTCAATAATTTATATTTTATCTCTGAATTATGAAGGCCTGAAGTTTTCCCCATCTCTTCTGAACAAATCGGTGTCAGAATGAGCGTTCTAGCCCCTACGGTTAGGAAATTATGGCCATTTGTTCGAGGGGAATCCTGAATGTGAGAAATACACTGCAGAAAACTCATAGCTGTCTCTGTGTCTGTGTGTGTAAGTGCTGATTACAGCAGGTGCAGCCAATTTAGCTGACCTAGATATACCAAGCCCAGACTCTTAACAGCCCCTGTACACTTTGCTCTATGTGTATGTGTGTGTGTATATCAATATTTCTCCCATGTTAAAGTATTACTCCTCCATAATAGTATTTGTGCTAAATCAAAGTACTTCTACTACATCTTAGTACTTCTGCTCAATCATAGTATTTCTGCTAAATCATAGTATTTTTGAAAAATCATGGTATTTGTGCCAAATCATGGTTTTGGGGCAGAACCATAATATTTATTTTATGTTATGAGATTACTACTAAGTGCAGGAATGTCTGTTATGTTATAGTTTATGTGCTGAATATAGTATATCTGCCAAATCATAGTATTTATCCCAAATCATAGTATTTATGCAAAATTACAGTATTTCTGCTAAAAAGCAGAAATAGTACCTTTTAGCAGAAATTTCTGTGAAAAGATATTATTTATGTTAAAACATAGTATTTCTGCTAAATCATAGTATGTCTGCCAAATCATAGTATTTGTACTTATTCATAGTACTTGTGCCAAATCATAGTATTTGTACCCAATCATAGTATTTCTGCAATATGATCGTATTTGTGCCAAATCATGGTATCTTTTTGCCAAATCATGGTATTTGTGCCAAATCATGTTATTTGTGGCCAGTTAAAATTTCTGTTATATTAGTGTTACTACTAAGTCGTAGAATTTCTGTTATGTTATAGTATATCTGCTGATTATAGTATATGTGCCAAATAATAGTATTTATAGCAAATAATAGTATTACTGCCCAAACATAGTATTTCTTGTAGTATTTGTAGTAGTAGTTGTTGTAGTATTTGTGCAAAAACATAGAATTTCTGCAAAATCATAGTATATCTGTTATGTTATAGTATTACTACTAAGGCATAGTATTCCTACCAAATCATAGCATTCCAAATCATTGTATTACTGCAATTCCATAGTATTTGAGCGAAATCGTAGTATTTGTGCAAAAACATACTATGTCTGCAAAATCACATTATATCTGCTATGTTATAGTATTACTACTAAGGCATAGTATTTCTACCAAATCATAGTATTCCTTCAAAATCATAGTATCACTGCAATTTCATAGTATTTGAGCGAAATTGTAGTATTTGTACTAAATCATGGTACTTGTACCAAATCATAGTATTTTTTGCAAATCATATTATTTGAACCAAAACATTGTATTTGTACGAAGTCATAGTATTTCTTCTAAATCATAGTATTTCACCCAAATCTCAGTAGTTGTGCTAAAACCCAGTATTATTGCCAAATCGTAGTATTTGTACTGAAACATAGTATTTGTGCCAATAAGAGTATTTGTACTAAATCATAGTACTTGTGCCAAATCATAGTATTTCTGCCATATTGTGCTAGTTGTGCAAAAACATAGACTGATGACAGTTTTTACTGTCATCTTACTCTTGAGCCATAAATTACGTTTGTTTTCAAACTCTTAAAATGAAGCCGTTTCTTCTCTCGTCATATCTCCGCGACGGAGGTACAAAGAGCTATCGCAGTCAAAGTTCATGAAATTCTGCTGATTCACCCAGTAAAGGAATTGTGCTTCTATCCCACCTAGTTTTTGAGTTACACGACATTTTGTAACTCCAGAAAACGGCGCTTTACGCCTCTCACCGCGATCTAATTCTAACTGCTCATCTCCCTGTTTTCCAGGCACTGGCTCTCTTTGCCGGTGGCGCATTTGGTAATGACACGGGTCTGCAACCCAAAGGTCGTGGGTTCAATTCCACCTTGGTCCACATGGTTTTTTTTCACTACAAATTTATACACTATCACAGACCTGTAATTTATATTGCTAATTTATTACAATTCTGCAAAGTTTTATGATGTTAGCAGTTTGTCTAATACGGACCTCAGATTCTTGTTAACGCTCCATGGCAGAAATACATACAAGTACACAGCCTGATGAAGCAGACAGAAGCAGTACCTCTGATTGCAGAAAGTATTACTACTCCATAATAGTATTTCTGTTAAATCAAAGTACTTCTACTACATCTTAGTACTTCTGCTCAATCATAGTATTTCTGCTAAATCATGGTATGTTTTTGCCAAATCATGGTATTTGTGCCAAATTAGAGTATTTGTGCCCAGTTAAAATTTCTGTTATGTTATAGTATTACTACTAAGCCATAGCATTTCTACCAAATTATAGCATTTCTTCAAAATCATAGTATTACTGCAATTTCATAGTATTTGAGCGAAATCGTAGTATTTGTGAAAAAACATACTATGTCTGCAAAATCACAGTATATCTGTTATGTTATAGTATTACTACTAAGGCATAGTATTTCTGCCAATAAGAGTATTTGTATTAAATCATAGTAGTCGTGCCAAATCACAGTATTTCAGCCACATTGTGCTAGTTCTGCAAAAACATAGACTGTCTGCAAAATCATAGTATATCTATTATGTTATAGCATTACTACTAAGTCATAGACTTTCTGTTTTGTTATAGTATATCTGCTGAATATAGTATATGTGCCAAATCATAGTATTTATAGCAAATCATAGTATTTGTGCTAAAACATAGTATACTGCCACATTATAGTATTTGTGTAAAACCAGAATGTCTGCAAAATCATCATATATCTGTGATGTTATAGTATTACTACTAATACATAGTATTTCTGCAAAATCATAGTAATTTTGCAGAAACTTTGTACTTCTGGTAAATAATAGTATTTGTGCCAAATCATAGTATTTGTGCCAAAACATTGTATTTGTACAAAGTCATAATATTTCTTCTAAATCATAGTATTTCAATCAAATCTCAGGAGTTGTGCTAAAACGCAGTATTATTGCCAAATCATAGTATTTGTACTCAAACATATCAGTTCAACTTATTTAACTCTTCTCAACAGCCCAACACCTCTTCTTCACCCCGTTTCAGCAGAATTGTGAGTGTTTTCACCCCTTTTCAGCACAAATCCCAGCTTTTTCAGGTGTTTTCAACAGAAATCTCTTTTTTAGCAGACATTCTACTGATTCACCTGTTTTCAGTGCAACGTTCTACTTCTTTACCTCTTTTCAGTAGAAATTCTGCTGATTCACCTATTTTAAGCAGAATTTTCAGCCTTTCACCTCTTATCAATACAAATCTCAGTATCTTCTTCTCATTTCAGAGGAAACCATTTCACCTCTTTTCAGTAGAAATTTGAACTTCTGTACCCCTTTGAAGCAGAATCTTTGCCTTTCACCTCTTTTCAGCAAAAGTTTCTGTTTTTTCACTTGTTTTCAGCATAATTTTTCAGTTTCTTTACCGCCATACAATTTTTGCAGCTTTTCATCTTTTTCAGTCATTTTCAGCAGGCAACTTCAGCATTAAGGCATCCACACAGCATTTTCGCAGGAAATGCAAATTTTTCTAGTTGTGTGGATGCCCTAAAGGGCTTCCACACTACTGAGTTCCTGTTTCTCTTTATTCTTTATTCCACTATATTCCAGTTGCTTCCGTACACTTTTTGGCACTTATCTACTCCCTCAGTTTTCAGCCGATTTTCTCCGTTCAAACTCTAAACTGTTCTGCTCTTTCTGCTAATGCCGGCTATGACTTTTGGTGTTTATTACTGTTATACTTTTTAAAATATTACACTTTTTTCCTTTAATTTGTCCCATTGAAATGAATGGGAAACTTCCACAATTCTGCTAAAACTTGCTTGTCTTTGAAACTTAACTACTTTGTCATACTTTCACCTAGAAACTCCATTCAAACTTTAAAATGTTCTCAGATTATTGGGCTATTCCTGTCTGATTCAGCTTTTTCAGATCTTCTACCGTTTTAATCTTATCTCTCTTTAAGTTTTCAGTTGCAAAATTGTGATTTTTCAGAAAATACATGCGTTGCTATGGTTGCTATGCAATTAAGTCAGAGTGAGTGCTGGTCCGTTCTGAATTTTCTCTTCATGTCTAAACAACTTCTTGCTACTGGCTCAATTTGCACTCAAGCCCCACAAATTATACATCAAAACGTAGGTATTTTTGCTGGCTTTCAGACAATGTCACTATCTTTATTGTGAGATTTACCGTTTTTTTGCAATTTGCCTCGGAGTGACACAAGGTCTCAATACTCCCCATTCAAAGTCTATGGGGAGGTTTTGAAATTCAGAGCTGAAATTCTGTAACGGGAGGCATTTTAAAATCGCCATATCTCTTGAACAAAGCAAAGTTAGGACATGAGGCTTGTGCCAATATATCTTCAGACACTGCTGACACTCACAGTGCAAGCAGTTTTTACAATTATCTTACCGTTGAGCAATGAATTACGTTTGTTTGAGGGGTGGAAATCTGTCCTTCTCTCAGTCTTCAAACTCTGGAAATGAAGCCGTTTCTTCTCTCGTCATATCTCCGCGACGGAGGTAGAACGAGCTATGAAAATCGCAGTCAAAATACACCAAAGTCCGCTGATTCACCCAGTCCAAGAATTATGCTGCTAGCCCTCCTAGTTTTTGAGTTACACGACGTTTTGTAACTCCAAAAAATGGCGTTTTTCGCCTCTCACCGCGATCTATTTTCTGACTGCCCAAGTATCTGTCTTTCAGACCGCCTCCGCCCCCTTTCCAGGTGGCGCAATCAGTAATGACACGGCTCTGCAGCTCAAAGGTCGTGGGTTCAATCCCACCTTGGTCCACGTTTTTTTTTTTTTCACTACAAATTTATACACTATCACAGACCTGTAATTTATATTGCTAATTTATTACAATTCTGCAAAGTTTTATGATTTTAGCAGCTTTTCTAATATGGACCTCAGATTCTTGTCAACACCACATGGCAGAAATACATACAAGTAAACAGCCTGATGAAGCAGACAGAAGCAGTACCTCTGATTGGTGAATTTGAGCAGAACCAGGTTGTTCTGCCTCTTTTCAGCAGAAATTCTGCTTATTCACCTCTTTTCAGCGCAATGTTCTGCTTCTTTCCCTCTTTTCTGCAGAAATTCTGCTGATTTACCTCTTTTCTGCAAAATTTTCAGCCCTTTTACCTCTTATGAGCACAATTCTCAGCAGCTTCTGCTCATTTCACCATAATTGTCAGTCTCTCCATCTCCTTCCTTGTGAGAGTCAGTTTGGCACAGTGAGATGAGTAGCCGCCTTGAGCCCAGGAGGGCTAGGTTTGAAACATAGACTGTCTGCAGCATAACAGTATATCTGTTATATTATAGTATTACTACTAAGTCACAGTATTTCTGCCAATTCGTAGTATATGTACTAAATCATACTACTCGTGCCAAATCATAGTATTTGTTGCAAATCATAGTATTCAAACCAAAATATAGTATTTGTACCAAAGCATTGTATTTGTATGAAGTACCGTATTTCTGCCAAATCATAGAATTACTGCAATTTCATAGTATTTTGAGGAATCCCTTTTGTGATAGTATTACTTCTAAGTCATAGTATTTCTGCTTTGTCATAGTATTTGTACTAAAACGTAGCATTTCTGCCAAATCATAGTATTACTGCTATCTCATAGTATTTGAGTGAAATTACAGTGTTTCTGCAAAAACATTGTATTTCTGCTAAATCATAGTATTTCTGTTATCTTAGAGTACTTGTACTCAATTATAGTATTTGTGCCAAAGTTTAGTATTTCTGCCAAATCATATTTATGTGAATTTGTACACTGTAATATCGCTGTATTACGTAGTGGCTAAGTAGGAGGCTGACTGTTACTAAGTGCATCAGTGTACATAGGTCATCTCTTGTGTTGGAGTGCCCTCTTGTGACGCCTTTTGGTAGTGCCTTAGTAAATGTGAACACTGCAAGAAGTGGTATCAGACTGGTTTGTAGTGGAGGAATTTGTTGCCAGTTTCTTTAATCTTTAATCCGTATTCATGTTGTAATGTATACCCTGTTCTCAATCATAGAAACCACACCATATCACCCCTCCACATCCTCCTACTGTATGCCATATCTCCCTGTAACATCCATCTGACTGCCAATAAACTCCACCTGTGGTAATCTAATCCCTGGATGCCAGCCTCTCCTTCTGACCGAGGATAGCTACTATTGCAGCACCACCCAGCATTAAACTGACGTACACCATTCTGTACAGTGCTAAATCATAGTGTTTGTGCCAAACAATAGCATTCACCCAAATAATAGTATTTCTGCTATGTTATATTATTACTGCTCATAGTATTTCTGCCAAATCATGGAATTTGTTCCAAAGCATAGTATTTCTTCCAAAGCATAGTTTTTCTTCCAAATCATAGTATAACTGCAAAATAAAAGTTTTTGAGCCAAAACATATTTTTTGTGCTAAAACATAGTATTTGTGCCAAATCATAGTATTTCTGCTAAATCCTAGTAATTTTGCTCAATGATAGAATTTCTGAATTTATGCTGTAGTACTTTTTGCTAGATTATAGTATTTCTTCTAAGTCAAAGTATTTCATGTAAATCATAGTATTTCTACCAAGTCCCAGTGTTTCTGCTAAATCATAAATCATACATAAATCAGTGTTTCAGCACAAATTGTATGATTTGGCTCAAATACTATGATTTGGCAGAATTTCTATGGTTCAGCACAAATGCTATGATTTGTAAGAAAAAATATTATTTAGTATAAATACTAATAATACTGTGTTTTAGCACAGATTCAGCTAACACTATGATTTGTCACAAGTGGTATGATTTGGTAAAAAACATCTTTTCAGCAGAATTCTGAAAAGAGTTCTGCAGAACTCTTTTCAGCAGAAATTCTGCTGATTGAACTCTTTTCAGCAGAATTTTCACCCCTTTTCAGCCCAAATTCTGCTGATGCACCTCTTTTCACTTCTTCTCAGCACAATTCTCAGTAGCTTCTGCTCATTTAGCAAAATTGTCAGTTTCTCCATATCTTGTTTTTGAGAGAAAGAGTTTGGTTCAGTGAGATGAGCAGCTACCTTGAGACGAGAAGGGCCAGGTTCAAATTCCGGTCATGGCAAAACCTGTTTTCAGTTCTCTCTTTTGTTCTACCTCTTTTCTGCAGAAATTCTGCTGATTTACCTCTTTTCTGCAAAATTTTCAGCCTTTTCACCTCTTATCAGCACAATTCTCAGCAGCTTCTGCTCATTTAAGCAGAATTGTCAGTCTCTCCACCTCCTCTTTGTCAGAATAACTTTGGCTCAGTGAGATGAGTTGCTGCCTTAGGACCAGGAAGGCCAGGTTCGAATCCTGCTTAGGGCAATGTTTTTTTTCAGCAAAAATTTCTCTGTCTTTACCCCTTTCAGTAGAAGTTTTTGGCTTTTCACCACTTTTCAGCAAACATTTTCTGCTTCTTCACCTGTTTTCAGCAGAATTTTCAGTTTCTTCACCGCCATATAACTTTTTGCAAGTTTTCAACTTTTTCAGCTTTTTCAGCAGGAAACTTCAGCGTTAAGGCATCCACACAGCATTTTCGCAGGAAATGCAAATTTTTTCTAGTTGTGTGGATGCCCTAAAGGGCTTCCACACTATTGTTTTCCTGTTTCTCTTTATTCTTTATTATTATTCTTCTAGTTGCTTCCGTACACTTTTTGGCACTTAACTACTTCCACAGTTTTCTGCCGATTTTCTCAGTTCAAACTCTATACTGTTCTGCTCTTTCTGCTCTTTCCGGCAATGACTTTTGGTGTTTATTACTGTTATACTTTTTAAAATATTACACTTTTTCCTTTAATTTGTCCCATTGAAATGAATGGAAAACTTCCACAATTCTGCTAAAACTTGCTTGTTTTTGAAACTTAACTACTTTGTCATACTTTCACCTAGAAACTCCATTCAAACTTTAAAATGTTCTCAGACTATTGGGCTATTCCTGAATGATTCAGCTTTTTCAGATCTTCTACCGTTTTAATTTTATACCTCTTTAAGTTTTCAGTTGCAAAATTGTGATTTTTCAGAAAATACATGCGTTGTTATGGTTGCTATGCAATTAACTCAGAGTGTGCACTCGTCCTTTCTGAATTTTCTCTTCATGTCTGAACAACTTCTTGCTACTCGCTCAATTTCCACTCAACTCCCACAAATTATACATCAAAATGTAGGTATTTTTGTTGGCTTTCAGAAAATGTCACTATCATTGTTGTGGGACTTATAGATTTTTTGCAAATCTCCTCAGAGTAACATAAAGTCTCAAAACTCTCCATAGAAACTCAATGGAGAGTTTCTTCAAAATCAGCGCTGGAATTCTCTAAAGAGAGGCATTTTCAAATCATCATATCTCCTTAACGAAACAAAGTTGAGACATGACGCTTGTGCCAATATATCTTCAGACATTCCTGATGCTCACAATTCAAGAATTTTTTCCTTACCTATTACCGTTTGGCCATGAATTACACTTGTTTGAGGGTAGGAAATTTGTCCCTCGCTCAGATTTCTTCAGATTTCAAACTCTGGAAATGAGGCACTTTTTTCTCTCGTCATATCTTTTTGATGGATTTCCACAGAGACCTGAAAATGTCCATGACTGTTCTCCAAAGCCTGCTGTTTCTTACGGTGAAAGAATGATTTTGATGCTCCATATAGATTTAGAGTTACAAAACGTTGTTTGAGGGCAAGTCAAGGCAGTTTTGGTTCGCCTCTACTCAGTTACAGTGTATTACAAGTCATATATCTTCAATAATTTATATTTTATCTCTGAATTAAGAAGACCTGCAGATTCCCCCATCTCTTCTGAACAAAACGGTGTCAGAACGACCATTCTAGCCCCTACGGTTAGGAAATTATGGCCATTTGTTCGAGGGGAATCCTGAATGTGAGAAATACACTGCAGAAAACTCACACCTCTCTCTGTGTCTGTGTGTGTAAGTGCTGATTACAGCAGGTGCAGCCAATTTAGCTGACCTAGATATACCAAGCCCAGGCTCTTAACAGCCCCTGTACACTTTGCTCTCTGTGTATGTGTGTGTGTATATCAATATTTCTCCCATGTTAAAGTATTACTCCTCCATAATAGTATTTGTGCTAAATCAAAGTACTTCTACTACATCTTAGTACTTCTGCTCAATCATAGTATTTCTGCTAAATCATAGTATTTTTGAAAAATCATGGTATTTGTTCCAAATCATGGTTTTGGGGCAGAACCATAATATTTATTTTATGTTATGAGATTACTACTAAGTGGAGGAATGTCTGTTATGTTATAGTTTATGTGCTGAATATAGTATATCTGCCAAATCATAGTATTTATCTCAAATCATAGTATTTATGCCAAATTACAGTATTTCTGCTAAAAAGCAGAAATAGTACCTTTTAGCAGAAATTTCTGTGAAAAGATATTATTTATGTTAAAACGTAGTATTTCTGCTAAATCATAGTATTTCTGCCAAATCATAGTATTTGTACTTATTTATAGTACTTGTGCCAAATCATAGTATTTGTACCCAATCATAGTATTTCTGCAATATGATCGTATTTGTGGCAAATCATGGTATCTTTTTGCCAAATCATGGTATTTGTGCCAAATCATGTTATTTGTGCCCAGTTAAAATTTCTGTTATATTATAGTGTTACTACTAAGTCGTAGAATTTCTGTTATGTTATAGTATATCTGCTGATTATAGTATATGTGCCAAATAATAGTATTTATAGCAAATAATAGTATTACTGCCCAAACATAGTATTTCTTGTAGTATTTGTAGTAGTAGTTGTTGTAGTATTTGTGCAAAAACATAGAATTTCTGCAAAATCATAGTATATCTGTTATGTTATAGTATTACTACTAAGGCATAGTATTCCTACCAAATCATAGTATTCCAAATCATAGTATTATTGCAATTCCATAGTATTTGAGCGAAATCGTATTATTTGTGCAAAAACATACTATGTCTGCAAAATCACATTATATCTGCTATGTTATAGTATTACTACTAAGGCATAGTATTTCTGCCAAATCATAGTATTCCTTCAAAATCATAGTATCACTGCAATTTCATAGTATTTGAGCGAAATTGTAGTATTTGTACTAAATCATGGTACTTGTACCAAATCATAGTATTTTTTGCAAATCATATTATTTGAACCAAAACATTGTATTTGTACGAAGTCATAGTATTTCTTCTAAATCATAGTATTTCAATCAAATCTCAGTAGTTGTGCTAAAACGCAGTATTATTGCCAAATCGTATTATTTGTACTGAAACATAGTATTTGTGCCAATAAGAGTATTTCTACTAAATCATAGTACTTGTGCCAAATCATAGTATTTCTGCCACATTGTGCTAGTTGTGCAAAAACATAGACTGTCTGCAAAATCATAGTATATCTGTTATGTTACAGTATTACTACTAAGGCATAGTATTTCTACCAAATCATAGTATTCCTTCAAAACCATAGTATTACTGCAATTTCACAATATTTGAGCGAAATCGTAGCATATGTGCAAAAACATACTATGTCTTCAACATCACAGTATATCTGTTATGTTATAGTATTACTACTAAGTCACAGTATTTCTGCCAATTCGTAGTATTTGTACTAAATCATACTACTCGTGCCAAATCATAGTATTCAAATCAAAATATAGTATTTGTACCAAAGCATTGTATTTGTACAAAGTACAGTATTTCTGCCAAATCATAGAATTACTGCAATTTCATAGTATTTTGAGGAATCCCTTTTGCTATAGTATTACTTCTAAGTCGTAGTATTTCTGCTTTGTCATAGTATTTGTACTGAAACATAGTATTTCTGCAAAATCAAAGTATTTCTCTCATCTTAAAGTACTCAATTATAGTATTTGTGCCAAAGTTTAGTATTTCTGCCAAATCATATTATCTCTGCTAAATTATAGTGTCTGCCAAATCGTAGTATTTGTGCCAAATTATGGGATTTTGCCAAAACATGGTACTTGTGCAAAATTATAGTATTTGTGCCCAGTTAATATTTCTGTTATGTTATAGTATTACTACTAAGTCGTAGAATTTCTGTTATGTTCTGCCAAATCATAGTATTACGGCTATTTCAAAGTATTTGAGTGAAATTACAGTGTTTCTGCAAAAACATTGTATTTCTGCTAAATCATAGTATTTCTGTTATCTTAAAGTACTTGCACTCAATTATAGTATTTGTGCCAAAACATAGTATTGCTGCTATATCATAGTATTTGAGCCAAATCATAGTATATGTCCTAAAACATAGTATTTCTGCCAAATCATACTATTTGTCCTAAAGCATAGTATTTCAACAAAATCACAGTACTTCTGCTATGTTATAGTATTTGTGCTTGTAGAAAAACCTGTGTTATTGTGAGCTACATTACCCAGCAGCCTCTGAGCAGTGAGGGAATTCATGGGACTTCTGAGCTAGATGGTCTTTCTTCGTTCCTGGGCTAACGATTGAGGAGAGAGCTGCTGGGAAGGGGAGCAAATAGCCCATCCTGTATTTGTTGGGGATGGTGTGTGTCACATAAACGTGAGTTAATGTTCCATGCTTAAGATGTTTACCCTGCTACTTGTGTGTATTGGTTTTAGTTACCTTTAGCGTATGTGCTAGTTAGCAATAGCTATGGCAGCCCAGTTATTTTATTGTTTTAGGCTTGTTCCTGCTTTGTTTGTTCCCCCTACAAATTTATGTGAATTTGTACACTGTAATATCGCTGTATTACGTAGTGGCTAAGTAGGAGGCTGACTGTTACAAGTGCATCAGTGTACATAGGTCATCTCTTGTGTTGGAGTGCCCTCTTGTGGCGCCTTTTGGGTAGTGCTTTAGTAAACGTGAACACTGCAAAGAAGTGGTATCAGACTGGTTTGTAGTGGAGGAATTTGTTGCCAGTTTCTTTCATCTTTAATCCGTATTCATGTTGTAATGTAGTAACTTTTGTGGCACAAATACCACAATATGGCAGAAATACTATGTTTTGGCACAAATACTTTGATTTGGTATACTTTAGCTTCTTCACCCCTTTTCAGCACAAATTCCAGCTTTTTTGGGCTGTTTTCAGAAAAAAAACTCTTTTCAGCAGAAACTCTGCTGATTCACCTCTTTTCAGCGCAACGTTCTGCTTCTTTGCCTCTTTTCTGCAGAAATTCTGCTGATTCACCTCTTTTCTGCAAAATTTTCATCCTTTTCGCCTCTTATCAGAACAATTCTCAGCAGCTTCTGCTGATTTCAGCAGAATTGTCAGTCTATCCACCTCTTCTTTGAGAGAATGAGTTTGGCTCAGTGAGATGAGTAGCTCCCTTGAGACCAGGAAGGCCAGGTTAAAATCCTGCTCATGGCAAAATTTCTTTTCCCCAATTTTCAGCAAAATTTGTGCTTCTTCACCTGTTTTCAGGTATTTGTAGTATTTCGTAGTATTTGTACCCAATCATAGTATTTCTGCTAAATCATACTATTCCTGCCAAATCATAGTATTTGTACTGAAACATAGTATTTCTGCCCAATCATAGTATTTGTACTAAATCATAGTACTTGTGCCGAATCATAGTATTTCTGCCATATTGTGGTATTTGTGCAAAAACATAGACTGTCTGCAAAATCATACTATATCTGTTATGTTATAGTATTACTACTAAGTCGTAGACTTTCTGTTATGTTATAGTATATCTGCTGAATATAGTATATGTGCCAAATCATAGTATTTAAAGCAAATCATAGTATTTGTACTAAAATATAGTATTTCTGCCATATTATGGTATTTGTGTAAAAACAGAATGTCTGCATAATCACAGTATATCTGTTATGTTATAGTATTACTACTAAGGCATAGTAATTTACAAAATCAGAGTGTTTTTGCAGAAACATAGTATTTCTGGTAAATTATAGTATTTCTAATAAATCATAGTATTTCTGCCAAATCATAGTATTTGTTTCAAATCATAGCATTCGAACTAAATCATAGTATTTGTGCCAAAACATTGTATTTGTACAAAGTCATAATATTTTAATCAAATCTCAGTAGTTGTGCTAAAACGCAGTATTATTGCCAAATCATAGTATTTGTACCCAAACATATCAGTTCAACTTATTTAACTCTTCTCAAGACCACAACACCTCTTCTTCACCCCGTTTCAGCAGAATTCTGAGTTTCGTCACCCCTTTTCAACACAAATCCCGGCTTTTTCAGGTGTTTTCAGCAGAAATCTGTTTTTTAGCAGAAATTCTGCTGTTTCACCTGTTTTCAGTGCAACTTTCTACTTCTTTACCTGTTTTCAGTAGAAATTCTGCTGATTCACCTATTTTAAGCAGAATTTTCAACAAGAATTATGCTGCTAGCCCTCCTAGTTTTTGAGTTACACGACGTTTTGTAACTCCAAAAAACGGCACTTTTCGCCTCTCATCGCGATCTATTTCTGATTGCTGATGTCTTTGTTTTTCAGACACCCGCCCCCTTTCCAGGTGGCGCAATCAGTAATGACACGGCTCTGCAGCTCAAAGGTCGTGGGTTCAATCCCACCTTGGTCAACATTTTTTTTTCACTGCAAATTTATACACTATCACAGACCTGTCATTTATATTGCTAATTTTTTTCACTACAAATGAGTAGTGCAAAAACATACTATGTCTGCAACATCACAGTATATCTGTTATGTTATAGTATTACTACTAAGTCACAGTATTTCTGCCAATTCAAGGAGGCTGACTGTTATTAAGTGCATCAGTGTACATAGGTCATCTCTTGTGTTGGAGTGCCCTCTTGTGGCGCCTTTTGGGTAGTGCCTTAGTAAACGTGAACACTGCAAAGAAGTGGTATCAGACTGGTTTGTAGTGGAGGAATTTGTTGCCAGTTTCTTTCATCTTTAATCCGTATTCATGTTGTAATGTAGTAGTACCACAATATGGCAGAAACACTATGTTTTGGCACAAATACTTTGATTTGGTATACTTTAGCTTCTTCACCCCTTTTCAGCAAAATTTTCATTTTTTTCATCCCTTTTCAGCACAAATTCCAGCTTTTTTGGCTGTTTTCAGAAAAAAAAACTCTTTTCAGCAGAAACTCTGCTGATTCACCTCTTTTCAGCGCAACGTTCTGCTTCTTTGCCTCTTTTCTGCAGAAATTCTGCTGATTCACCTCTTTTCTGCAAAATTTTCATCCTTTTTGCCTCTTATCAGCACAGTTCTCAGCAGCTTCTGATAATTTCAGCACAATTGTCAGTCTATCTACCTCTTCTTTGTGAGAATGAGTTTGGCTCAGTGAGATGAGTAGCTGCCTTGAGAAATCATAGAATTCCTTCAAAATCATAGTATTACTGCAATTTCATAGTATTTGAGAGACATCGTAGTATTTGTGCAAAAACATACAATGTCTGCAAAATCACAGTATATCTGTTATGTTATAGTATTACTACTAAGGCATAGTAATTCTACCAAATCATAGTATTTCTTCAAAATCATAGTATTACTGCAATTTCATAGTATTTGAGCGAAATCGTAGTATTTGTACGAAATCATGGTACTTGTGCCAAATCATAGTATTTGATGCAAATCATAGTATTCGAACCAAAACATAGTATTTGTACGAAGTCATAGTATTTCTTCTAAATCATAGTATTTCAATCAAATCTCAGCAGGTGTGCTAAAACGCAGTATTAATGCCAAATCATGGTATTTGTACTGAAACATAGTATTTCTGCCCAATCATAGTATTTCTGCCATATTGTGCTATTTGTGGAAAAAAAAGACTGTCTGCAAAATCATAGTATATCTGTTATGTTATAGTATTATTACTAAGTCGTAGACTTTCTGTTTTGTTATAGTATATCTGCTGAATGAAGGATATGTGCCAAATCGTAGTATTTATAGCAAATCATAGTGTTTGTGCTAAAACATAGTATTTCTGCCACATTATAGTATTTGTGTAAAACCAGAATGTCTGCACAATCATCATATATCTGTTATGTTATAGTATTACTACTAAGGCATAGTATTTCTGGAAAATCATAGTATTTCAACTAAATAATAGTATTTCTCCCAAATCATAGTATTTGTTTCAAATCATAGCATCTGAACCAAATCATATTATTTGTGCCAAAACAGTGTATTTGTACAAAGTCATAATATCTTTTCTAAATCATAGTATTTCAATCAAATCTCAGTAGTTGTGCTAAAACCCAGTATTATTGCCAAGTCATACTATTTCTGCCAAATCATAGTATTTGTACTAAATCATAGTACTTGTGCCAAATTATAGTATTTGTACCCAATCATAGTATTTGTGCCATATCATCGCATTTGTCAGTTCAACTTATTTAACTCTTCTCAACAGCCAAACACCTCTTCTTCACCCCGTTTCAACAGAATTGTCAGTTTTTTCACCCCTTTTCAGCACAAATCCCAGATTTTTCAGGTGTTTTCAACAGAAATCTCTTTTTCAGCAGACATTCTGCTGATTCACCTTTTTTCAGTGCAACCACTTCTTTACCTCTTTTCAGTAGAAATTCTGCTGATTCACCTATTTTAAGCAGAATTTTCAGCCTTTCACCTCTTATCAGTACAAATCTCAATATCTTCTGCTCATTTCAGAAGAAACCTTTTCACCTCTCCTCTTTTCAGTACAAATTTGAACTTCTTTACACCTTTTAAGCAGAATCATTGCCTTTCCACCTCTTTTCAGCAAAAGTTTCTGTTTTCTCACGTGTATTTAGCAGAATTTTTCAGTTTCTTTACTGCCATAGTATTTTTGCAGCTTTTCATCTTTTTCAGTCATTTTCAGCAGACAGCTTCAGCGTTAAGGCATCCACACAGCATTTTCGCAGGAAATGCAAATTTTTCTAGTTGTGTGGATGCCCTAAAAGGGCTTCCACACTATTGAGTTCCTGTTTCTCTTTATTCTTTATTATTCCTCTAGTTGCTTCCGTACACTTTTTGGCACTTAACTACTTTCTCAGTTTTCAGCCGATTTTCTCAGTTCAAACTCTATACTGTTCTGCTCTTTCTGCTAATGATGGCTATGACTTTTGGTGTTTATTACTGTTATACTTTTTAAAATATTACACTTTTTTCCTTTAATTTGTCCCATTGAAATGAATGGGAAACTTCCACAATTCTGCTAAAACTTGCTTGTCTTTGAAACTTAACTACTTTGTCATACTTTCACCTAGAAACTCCATTCAAACTTTAAAATGTTCTCAGATTATTGGGCTATTCCTGTCTGATTCAGCTTTTTCAGATCTTCTACCGTTTTAATCTTATCTCTCTTTCAGTTTTCAGTTGCAAAATTGTGATTTTTCAGAAAATACATGCGTTGTTATGGTTGCTATGCAATTAACTCAGAGTGTGCACTCGTCCTTTCTGAATTTTCTCTTCATGTCTGAACAACTTCTTGCTACTCGCTCAATTTCCACTCAACCCCCACAAATTATACATCAAAACGTAGGTATTTTTGCTGGCTTTCAGAAAATGTCACTATCATTGTTGTGGGACTTATAGATTTTTTGCAAATCTCCTCAGAGTAACATAAAGTCTCAAAACTCTCCATAGAAAGTCAATGGAGAGTTTCTTCAAAATCAGCGCTGGAATTCTCTAATGAGAGGCATTTTCAAATCGTCATATCTCCTTAACGAAACAAAGTTGAGACATGACGCTTGTGCCAATATATCTTCAGACATCCCTGATGCTCACAATTCATGAATTTTTTCCTCACCTATTACCGTTTGGCCATGAATTACACTTGTTTGAGGGTAGGAAATTTGTCCCTCGCTCAGATTTCTTCAGATTTCAAACTCTGGAAATGAGGCACTTTTTTCTCTCGTCATATCTTTTTGATTGATTTCAACAGAGACCTGAAAATTTCCATGACTGTTCACCAAAGCCTGCTGTTTCTTACGGTGAAAGAATGATTTTGATGCTCCATATAGATTTAGAGTTACAAAACGTTGTTTGAGGGCAAGCCAAGACAGTTTTGCTTCGCCTCTACTCAGTTACAGTGTATTACAAGTCATATATCTTCAATAATTTATATTTTATCTCTGAATTATGAAGGCCTGAAGTTTTCCCCATCTCTTCTGAACAAATCGGTGTCAGAATGAGCGTTCTAGCCCCTACGGTTAGGAAATTATGGCCATTTGTTCGAGGGGAATCCTGAATGTGAGAAATACACTGCAGAAAACTCATAGCTGTCTCTGTGTCTGTGTGTGTAAGTGCTGATTACAGCAGGTGCAGCCAATTTAGCTGACCTAGATATACCAAGCCCAGACTCTTAACAGCCCCTGTACACTTTGCTCTATGTGTATGTGTGTGTGTATATCAATATTTCTCCCATGTTAAAGTATTACTCCTCCATAATAGTATTTGTGCTAAATCAAAGTACTTCTACTACATCTTAGTACTTCTGCTCAATCATAGTATTTCTGCTAAATCATAGTATTTTTGAAAAATCATGGTATTTGTGCCAAATCATGGTTTTGGGGCAGAACCATAATATTTATTTTATGTTATGAGATTACTACTAAGTGCAGGAATGTCTGTTATGTTATAGTTTATGTGCTGAATATAGTATATCTGCCAAATCATAGTATTTATCCCAAATCATAGTATTTATGCAAAATTACAGTATTTCTGCTAAAAAGCAGAAATAGTACCTTTTAGCAGAAATTTCTGTGAAAAGATATTATTTATGTTAAAACATAGTATTTCTGCTAAATCATAGTATGTCTGCCAAATCATAGTATTTGTACTTATTCATAGTACTTGTGCCAAATCATAGTATTTGTACCCAATCATAGTATTTCTGCAATATGATCGTATTTGTGCCAAATCATGGTATCTTTTTGCCAAATCATGGTATTTGTGCCAAATCATGTTATTTGTGGCCAGTTAAAATTTCTGTTATATTAGTGTTACTACTAAGTCGTAGAATTTCTGTTATGTTATAGTATATCTGCTGATTATAGTATATGTGCCAAATAATAGTATTTATAGCAAATAATAGTATTACTGCCCAAACATAGTATTTCTTGTAGTATTTGTAGTAGTAGTTGTTGTAGTATTTGTGCAAAAACATAGAATTTCTGCAAAATCATAGTATATCTGTTATGTTATAGTATTACTACTAAGGCATAGTATTCCTACCAAATCATAGCATTCCAAATCATTGTATTACTGCAATTCCATAGTATTTGAGCGAAATCGTAGTATTTGTGCAAAAACATACTATGTCTGCAAAATCACATTATATCTGCTATGTTATAGTATTACTACTAAGGCATAGTATTTCTACCAAATCATAGTATTCCTTCAAAATCATAGTATCACTGCAATTTCATAGTATTTGAGCGAAATTGTAGTATTTGTACTAAATCATGGTACTTGTACCAAATCATAGTATTTTTTGCAAATCATAGTATTCGAACCAAAACATAGTAGTATTTGTACGAAGTCATAGTATTTCTTCTAAATCATAGTATTTCAATCAAATCTCAGTAGTTGTGCTAAAACGCAGTATTATTGCCAAATCATAGTATTTGTACTGAAACATAGTATTTGTGCCAATAAGAGTATTTCTACTAAATCATAGTACTTGTGCCAAATCATAGTATTTCTGCCACATTGTGCTAGTTGTGCAAAAACATAGACTGTCTGCAAAATCATAGTATATCTGTTATGTTATAGTATTACTACTAAGGCATAGTATTTCTACCTAATCATAGTATTCCTTCAAAATCATAGTATTACTGCAATTTCACAGTATTTGAGCGAAATCGTAGCATATGTGCAAAAACATACTATGTCTTCAACATCACAGTATATCTGTTATGTTATAGTATTACTACTAAGTCACAGTATTTCTGCCAATTCGTAGTATTTGTACTAAATCATACTACTCGTGCCAAATCATAGTATTCAAATCAAAATATAGTATTTGTACCAAAGCATTGTATTTGTACGAAGTACAGTATTTCTGCCAAATCATAGAATTACTGCAATTTGTTTCTGCAAAAACATTGTATTTCTGCTAAATCATAGTATTTCTGTTATCTTAAAGTACTTGCACTCAATTATGGTATTTGTGCCAAAACATAGTATTGCTGCTATATCATAGTATTTGAGCCAAATCATAGTATATGTCCTAAAACATAGTATTTCTGCCAAATCATACTATTTGTCCTAAAGCATAGTATTTCAACAAAATCACAGTACTTCTGCTATGTTATAGTATTTGTGCTTGTAGAAAAACCTGTGTTATTGTGAGCTACATTACCCAGCAGCCTCTGAGCAGTGAGGGAATTCATGGGACTTCTGAGCTAGATGGTCTTCCTTCGTTCCTGGGCTAACGATTGAGGAGAGAGCTGCTGGGAAGGGGAGCAAATAGCCCATCCTGTATTTGTTGGGGATGGTGTGTGTCACATAAACGTGAGTTAATGTTCCATGCTTAAGATGTTTACCCTGCTACTTGTGTGTATTGGTTTTAGTTACCTTTAGCATATGTGCTAGTTAGCAATAGCTATGGCAGCCCAGTTATTTTATTGTTTTAGGCTTGTTCCTGCTTTGTTTGTTCCCCCTACAAATTTATGTGAATTTGTACACTGTAATATCGCTGTATTACGTAGTGGCTAAGTAGGAGGCTGACTGTTACTAAGTGCATCAGTGTACATAGGTCATCTCTTGTGTTGGAGTGCCCTCTTGTGGCGCCTTTTGGGTAGTGCCTTAGTAAACGTGAACACTGCAAAGAAGTGGTATCAGAGTGGTTTGTAGTGGAGGAATTTGTTGCCAGTTTCTTTCATCTTTAATCCGTATTCATGTTGTAATGTGGTAACTTTTGTGGCACAAATACCACAATATGGCAGAAATACTATGTTTTGGCACAAATACTTTGATTTGGTATACTTTAGCTTCTTCACCCCTTTTCAGCAAAATTTTCATTTTTTTCACCCCTTTTGAGCACAAATTCCAGCTTTTTTGGCGGTTTTCAGAAAAAAAAATTCTTTTCAGCAGAAACTCTGCTGATTCACCTCTTTTCAGCGCAACGTTCTGCTTCTTTGCCTCTTTTCTGCAGAAATTCTGCTGATTCACCTCTTTTCTGCAACATTTTAAGCCTTTTCACCTCTTATCAGCACAATTCTCAGCAGCTTCTGCTCATTTCAGCAGAATTGTCAGTCTGTCCACCTCTTCTCTGTAAGAATGTGTTTGGGTCAGTGAGATGAGAAGCTGCTTTGAGCCTGGTAGTATATCTGTTATGTTATAGTATTACTACTAAATCACAGTATTTCTGCCAATTCAAGGAGGCTGACTGTTACTAAGTGCATCAGTGTACATAGGTCATCTGTTGTGTTGGAGTGCCCTCTTGTGGCGCCTTTTGGGTAGTGCCTTAGTAAACGTGAACACTGCAAAGAAGTGGTATCAGACTGGTTTGTAGTGGAGGAATTTGTTGCCAGTTTCTTTCATCTTTAATCCGTATTCATGTTGTAATGTAGTAGTACCACAATATGGCAGAAACACTATGTTTTGGCACAAATACTTTGATTTAGTATACTTTAGCTTCTTCACCCCTTTTCAGCAAAATTTTCATTTTTTTCACCCCTTTTCAGCACAAATTCCAGCTTTTTTGGCTGTATTCAGAAAAAAGACAACTCTTTTGAGCAGAAACTCTGCTGATTCATCTCTTTTCAGCGCAAGTTTCTGCTTCTTTGCCTCTTTTCTGCAGAAATTCTGCTGATTCATCTCTTTTCAGCGCAAGTTTTATGATTTTAGCAGCTTTTCTAATATGGACCTCAGATTGTTGTTAACGCTCCATGGCAGAAATACATACAAGTACCCACCGGATGAAGCAGACAGAGGCAGTACCTCTGATTGGTGAATTTGAGCAGAAACAGGTTGTTTTGCCTCTTTTCAGCAGAAAGTTTGCGTTTTCACCTCTTATCAGCACAAATGTCAGCCACTTCTGCTGTTTTTATCAGAATTTTCAGCTTTTTCACCTTTTTTCAGTTATGTGAGAACCAGTTTTACTCAATGAGTAGCTGAAAATTTTCAGCCTGTTCTGCTCTTTCAGAAGAATTTCTCTCATCATATCTCTTGGTGGGACAACAACTGCTTTGGCTCAGTGAGATGAGCAGCTACTGTGATTGCTTCTTTCCGTCTTTTCTGCAGAAATTCTGCTGATTCACCTCTTTTCTGCAAATTTTTCAGCTTTTCACTTCTTCTCAGCACAAAACTCAGCAGCCTCTGCTCATTTAGCAAAATTGTCAGTTTCTCCATCTCTTGTGTTTGTCGGAACAAGTTTAGTTCAGTGAGATGAGTAGCTGCCTTGAGAACAGAAGGGTCAGGTTCAAATCCTGGTCATGGGATTTGAACACCTGTTTTCAGCACAAATCTTAACTTTTTAGCTGTTTTAAGCAGAAACCTGTTTTACGCAGAGAAACCTTTTTAACTCAATTTCAGCTTTTTCACCCCTTTCCAGCAAAATTTTCAGTTTCCCAGCTTTTTCAGCTATTTTCAGCAAAAACATCTTTTCAGCAGAAATTCTGCTGATTCACCTCTATTCAGCGCAAGTTTCTGCTCCTTTGCCTCTTTTCTGCAGAAATTCTGCTGATTCACCTCTTATCAGCGCAATTCTCAGCACTTTCTGCTCATTTCACCATAATTGTCAGTCTCTCCATCTCTTACCTTGTGAGAGTGAATTTGGCACGGTGAGATGAATAGCCGCCTTGCACCCAGGAGGTCCAGGTTCGAATCCTGCTCAGGGCGACATGTTCTTTTTTTCACCACCATACAACTTTTTGCAACTTTTCATCTTTTTCAGCTTTTCAGCAGACAGCTTCAGCGTTAAGGCATCCACACAGCATTTTCGCAGGAAATGCAAATTTTTCTAGTTGTGTGGATGCCCTAAAAGGGCTTCCACACTATTGAGTTCCTGTTTCTCTTTATTCTTTATTATTCCCCTAGTTGCTTCCGTACACTTTTTGGCACTTAACTACTTTCTCAGTTTTCAGCCGATTTTCTCAGTTCAAACTCTATACTGTTCTGCTCTTTCTGCTAATGATGGCTATGACTTTTGGTGTTTATTACTGTTATACTTTTTAAAATATTACACTTTTTTCCTTTAATTTGTCCCATTGAAATGAATGGGAAACTTCCACAATTCTGCTAAAACTTGCTTGTCTTTGAAACTTAACTACTTTGTCATACTTTCACCTAGAAACTCCATTCAAACTTTAAAATGTTCTCAGATTATTGGGCTATTCCTGTCTGATTCAGCTTTTTCAGATCTTCTACCGTTTTAATCTTATCTCTCTTTAAGTTTTCAGTTGCAAAATTGTGATTTTTCAGAAAATACATGCGTTGCTATGGTTGCTATGCAATTAAGTCAGAGTGAGTGCTGGTCCGTTCTGAATTTTCTCTTCATGTCTAAACAACTTCTTGCTACTCACTCAATTTGCACTCAACCCCCACAAATTATACATCAAAACGTAGGTATTTTTGCTGGCTTTCAGACAATGTCACCATGTTTATTGTGAGATTTACCGTTTTTTCGCAATTTGCCTCGGAGTGACACAAGGTCTCAATACTCCCCATTCAAAGTCTATGGGGAGGTTTTGAAATTCAGAGCTGAAATTCTGAAACGGGAGGCATTTTCAAATCGCCATATCTCTTTAATAAAGCAAAGTTAGGACATGAGGCTTGTGCCAATATATCTTCAGACACTGCTGACACTCACAGTGGAAGCAGTTTTTACAATTATCTTACCGTTGAGCAATGAATTACGTTTGTTTGAGGGGTGGAAATCTGTCCTTCTCTCAGTCTTCAAACTCTGGAAATGAAGCCGTTTCTTCTCTCGTCATATCTCCGCGACGGAGGTAGAACGAGCTATGAAAATCGCAGTGGAAGTACACCAAAGTCCGCTGATTCACCCAGTACAAGAATTATGCTTCTATCCCACCTAGTTTTTGAGTTACACGACGTTTTGTAACTCCAAAAAACGGCGTTTTTCGCCTCTCACCGCGATCTATTTCTGACTGCCCAAGTATCTGTCTTTCAGACCGCCGCCCCCGTTCCAGGTGGCGCAATCAGTAATGACACGGCTCTGCAGCTCAAAGGTCGTGGGTTCAATCCCACCTTGGTCCACGTTTTTTTTTCACTACAAATTTATACACTATCACAGACCTGTAATTTATATTGCTAATCTATTACAATTCTGCAAAGTTTTATGATTTTAGCAGCTTTTCTAATATGGACCTCAGATTCTTGTTAACGCTCCATGGCAGAAACAAGTACACAGCCTGATGAAGCAGACAGAGGCAGTACCTCTGATTGGTGAATTTGAGCAGAACCAGGTTGTTCTTTCATTTCATTTCTTTATTTATTTCACACATGGTTCAACAGTGTTTCTTTTTCTACATACAGAACCTTCTGCCTCTTTTCTGCAGAAATTCTGCTCATTCACCTCATCTCTTGTGTTGGAGTGCCCTCTTGTGGCGCCTTTTGGGTAGTGCCTTAGTGAACACTGCAAAGAAGTGGTATCAGACTGGTTTGTAGTGGAGGAATTTGTTGCCAGTTTCTTTCATCTTTAATCCGTATTCATGTTGTAATGTAGTAGTACCACAATATGGCAGAAACACTATGTTTTGGCACAAATACTTTGATTTAGTATACTTTAGCTTCTTCAGCTTCTTCACCCCTTTTCAGCAAATTTTTCATTTTTTTCACCCCTTTTCAGCACAAATTCCAGCTTTTTTGGCTGTATTCAGAAAAAAGACAACTCTTTTGAGCAGAAACTCTGCTGATTCATCTCTTTTCAGCGCAAGTTTCTGCTTCTTTGCCTCTTTTCTGCAGAAATTCTGCTGATTCATCTCTTTTCAGCGCAAGTTTTATGATTTTTGCAGCTTTTCTAATATGGACCTCAGATTCTTGTTAACGCTCCATGGCAGAAATACATACAAGTACCCACCTGATGAAGCAGACAGAGGCAGTACCTCTGATTGGTGAATTTGAGCAGAAACAGGTTGTTTTGCCTCTTTTCAGCAGAAAGTTTGCGTTTTCACCTCTTATCAGCACAAATGTCAGCCACTTCTGCTGTTTTTATCAGAATTTTCAGCTTTTTCACTTTTTTTCAGTTATGTGAGAACCAGTTTTACTCAATGAGTAGCTGAAAATTTTCAGCCTGTTCTGCTCTTTCAGAAGAATTTCTCTCATCATATCTCTTGGTGGGACAACAACTGCTTTGGCTCAGTGAGATGAGCAGGTACTGTGATTGCTTCTTTCCGTCTTTTCAGCAGAAATTCTGCTGATTTACCTCTTTTCAGCGCAATATTCTTCTTTCCATCTTTTCTGCAGAAATTCTGCTGATTCACCTCTTTTCTGCAAATTTTTCAGCTTTTCACTTCTTCTCAGCACAAAACTCAGCGGCCTCTGCTCATTTAGCAAAATTGTCAGTTTCTCCATCTCTTGTGTTTGTCGGAACAAGTTTAGTTCAGTGAGATGAGTAGCTGCCTTGAGAACAGAAGGGTCAGGTTCAAATCCTGGTCATGGGATTTGAACACCTGTTTTCAGCACAAATCTTAACTTTTTAGCTGTTTTAAGCAGAAACCTGTTTTACGCAGAGAAACCTTTTTAACTCAATTTCAGCTTTTTCACCCCTTTCCAGCAAAATTTTCAGTTTCCCAGCTTTTTCAGCTATTTTCAGCAAAAACATCTTTTCAGCAGAAATTCTGCTGATTCACCTCTATTCAGCGCAACGTTCTGCTTCTTTGCCTCTTTTCTGCAGAAATTCTGCTGATTCACCTCTTTTCTGCAAAATTTTCAACCATTTCACCTCTTATCAGCGCAATTCTCAGCAGTTTCTGCTCATTTCACCATAATTGTCAGTCTCTCCATCTCTTATCTTGTAGAGTGAATTTGGCACAGTGAGATGAGTACTGCTTTGCACCTGGTAGGGCCAGGTACGAATCCTGCTCAGGGTGACATTCTTTTTTCACCACCATAAACTTTTTGCAACTTTTCAGCTTT
>NW_020327516.1:0-18003 GCF_001858045.2 Oreochromis niloticus
CCTGCCCGTTACCAAACCCTAACCCTAACCAGGGAGGTCCCTAATAAAAAATAACAAACAAAGAACATAGAAAGACAAGAAAGTCAGAAAAGAGAAAGACAGAAAGACAAGTATAAGATAAAAGACAAAGAGAACAGAGACACAGAAACAAAAAAGGACGGGATGTCAAACCAAGTAGGGGTGCCATGAAACAAACAGAAACAACAAAGGACGGGGTCAAACCAAGCAGGGGGTGCCATAAAAACAAAGAGAAATAGAAAGAAAGAAAGAAAAACAAGTAAGAGAAATACAGAAAACAAGAAAAACAAAGAATAGAAATATAAAGAAAGAAAGAAACAAGTAAGAGAAATACAGGAAACAAAAACAAAGAATAGAAACATAAACAACAAAGGACGGGATGTCAAACCAAGTAGGGGGTGCCATAAAACAACTAAGAGAAACAGGACGGGATGTCAAAACCAAGCAGGGGGTGCCATGAAACAAAGAGAAAGAAAACAAGAAAACAATACACAAGAGAAAACAAGAGAAATAGAGAAAGAAACAAAGATAAACGAGTAAGAAGAAACTAAGAAAAGTAAGAAACTAAGAAAGGTAAGAAAAACAAGTAAGAAACTAAGAAAAGTAAGAAACTAAGACAGAATTTTTGAAAAACACAAAGAGAAAACCTAAAAGAAGGAGGAGTCAACTAAGAGTATAAAAGCCAAGAGAGGCAGAACAGAAACCAAACAGTTACAAACACATTGGGCCAGCCTGAAGAAGGCGAAACTACGCCGAAACGTCGCGACGGCCCAATGAGGTGCACTAAAACCCAAAAGATGGGTAATTTTTTGAACCAGGGCAGGGATACCACTCCCCGGCCCCCATCGATGGCCCGTGCACGCCGGGCTTCCCAGCTTGCTGGTGGCCTGTTTTCACCCAACTCCTAACTCAGCCAGCGCCTCGTGGGGTGGGGGATGCCCCTGCCCGTTACCAAACCCTAACCCTAACCAGGGAGGTCCCTAATAAAAACAAATAACAAAGAACATAGAAAGACAAGAAAGTCAGAAAAGAGAAAGACAGAAAGACAAGTATAGATAAAAGACAAAGAGAACAGAGACACAGAAACAAAAAAGGACGGGATGTCAAACCAAGTAGGGGGTGCCATGAAAACAAACAGAACAACAAAGGACGGAGGTCAAAACCAAGCAGGGGGTGCCATAAAACAAAGAGAAATAGAAAGAAAGAAAGAAAAACAAGTAAGAGAAATACAGAAAACAAGAAAACAAAGAATAGAAATATAAAGAAAGAAAGAAAAACAAGTAAGAGAAATACAGGAAACAAGAAAAACAAAGAATAGAAACATAAACAACAAAGGACGGGATGTCAAACCAAGTAGGGGTGCCATAAAAACAACTAAGAGAAACAGGACGGGATGTCAAAACCAAGCAGGGGGTGCCATGAAACAAAGAGAAAGAAAAACAAGAAAAACAAATAACACAAGAGAAAAAAAGAGAAATAGAGAAAGAAACAAAGATAAACGAGTAAGAAGAAACTAAGAAAAGTAAGAAACTAAGAAAGGTAAGAAAAACAAGTAAGAAACTAAGAAAAGTAAGAAACTAGACAGAATTTTGAAAACACAAAGAGAAAACCTAAAAGAAGGAGGAGTCAACTAAGAGTATAAAAGCCAAGAGAGGCAGAACAGAAACAAACAGTTACAAACACATTGGGCCAGCCTGAAGAAGGCGAAACTACGCCGAAACGTCGCGACGGCCCAATGAGGTGCACTAAAACCCAAAAGATGGGTAATTTTTGAACCAGGGCAGGGATACACTCCCCGGCCCCCATCGATGGCCCGTGCACGCCGGGCTTCCCAGCTTGCTGGTGGCCTGTTTTCACCCAACTCCTAACTCAGCCAGCGCCTCGTGGGGTGGGGGATGCCCTGCCCGTACCAAACCCTAACCTAACCAGGGAGGTCCCTAATAAAAAACAAATAACAAAGAACATAGAAAGACAAGAAAGTCAGAAAAGAGAAAGACAGAAAGACAAGTATAAGATAAAAGACAAAGAGAACAGAGACACAGAAACAAAAAAGGACGGGATGTCAAACCAAGTAGGGGGTGCCATGAAAACAAACAGAAACAACAAAGGACGGGAGGTCAAAACCAAGCAGGGGGTGCCATAAACAAAGAGAAATAGAAAGAAAGAAAGAAAAACAAGTAAGAGAAATACAGAAAACAAGAAAACAAAGAATAGAAATATAAGAAAGAAAGAAAAACAAGTAAGAGAAATACAGGAAACAAGAAAAACAAAGAATAGAAACATAAACAACAAAGGACGGGATGTCAAACCAAGTAGGGGGTGCCATAAAAACAACTAAGAGAAACAGGACGGGATGTCAAAACCAAGCAGGGGGTGCCATGAAACAAAGAGAAAGAAAAACAAGAAAAACAAATAACACAAGAGAAAACAAGAGAAATAGAGAAAGAAACAAAGATAAACGAGTAAGAAGAAACTAAGAAAAGTAAGAAACTAAGAAAGGTAAGAAAAACAAGTAAGAAACTAAGAAAAGTAAGAAACTAAGACAGAATTTTTGAAAACACAAAGAGAAAACCTAAAAGAAGGAGGAGTCAACTAAGAGTATAAAAGCCAAGAGAGGCAGAACAGAAACCAAACAGTTACAAACACATTGGGCCAGCCTGAAGAAGGCGAAACTACGCCGAAACGTCGCGACGGCCCAATGAGGTGCACTAAAACCCAAAAGATGGGTAATTTTTGAACCAGGGCAGGGATACCACTCCCCGGCCCCCATCGATGGCCCGTGCACGCCGGGCTTCCCAGCTTGCTGGTGGCCTGTTTTCACCCAACTCCTAACTCAGCCAGCGCCTCGTGGGGTGGGGGATGCCCCTGCCCGTTACCAACCCTAACCCTAACCAGGGAGGTCCCTAATAAAAACAAATAACAAAGACATAGAAAGACAAGAAAGTCAGAAAAGAGAAAGACAGAAAGACAAGTATAAGATAAAAGACAAAGAGAACAGAGACACAGAAACAAAAAGGACGGGATGTCAAACCAAGTAGGGGGTGCCATGAAAACAAACAGAAACAACAAAGGACGGGAGGTCAAAACCAAGCAGGGGGTGCCATAAAACAAAGAGAAATAGAAAGAAAGAAAGAAAACAAGTAAGAGAAATACAGAAAACAAGAAAAACAAAGAATAGAAATATAAGAAAGAAAGAAAAACAAGTAAGAGAAATACAGGAAACAAGAAAAACAAAGAATAGAAACATAAACAACAAAGGACGGGATGTCAAACCAAGTAGGGGTGCCATAAAAACAACTAAGAGAAACAGGACGGGATGTCAAAACCAAGCAGGGGGTGCCATGAAACAAAGAGAAAGAAAAACAAGAAAAACAAATAACACAAGAGAAAAACAAGAGAAATAGAGAAAGAAACAAAGATAAACGAGTAAGAAGAAACTAAGAAAAGTAAGAAACTAAGAAAGGTAAGAAAACAAGTAAGAAACTAAGAAAGTAAGAAACTAAGACAGAATTTTTGAAAACACAAAGAGAAAACCTAAAAGAAGGAGGAGTCAACTAAGAGTATAAAAGCCAAGAGAGGCAGAACAGAAACCAAACAGTTACAAACACATTGGGCCAGCCTGAAGAAGGCGAAACTACGCCGAAACGTCGCGACGGCCCAATGAGGTGCACTAAAACCCAAAAGATGGGTAATTTTTTGAACCAGGGCAGGGATACCACTCCCCGGCCCCATCGATGGCCCGTGCACGCCGGGCTTCCCAGCTTGCTGGTGGCCTGTTTTCACCCAACTCCTAACTCAGCCAGCGCCTCGTGGGGGTGGGGGGATGCCCTGCCCGTTACCAAACCCTAACCCTAACCAGGGAGGTCCCTAATAAAAAACAAATAACAAAGAACATAGAAAGACAAGAAAGTCAGAAAAGAGAAAGACAGAAAGACAAGTATAAGATAAAAGACAAAGAGAACAGAGACACAGAACAAAAAGGACGGGATGTCAAACCAAGTAGGGGGTGCCATGAAAACAAACAGAAACAACAAAGGACGGGAGGTCAAAACCAAGCAGGGGGTGCCATAAAACAAAGAGAAATAGAAAGAAAGAAAGAAAAACAAGTAAGAGAAATACAGAAAACAAGAAAAACAAAGAATAGAAATATAAAGAAAGAAAGAAAAACAAGTAAGAGAAATACAGGAAACAAGAAAAACAAAGAATAGAAACATAAACAACAAAGGACGGGATGTCAAACCAAGTAGGGGGTGCCATAAAAACAACTAAGAGAACAGGACGGGATGTCAAACCAAGCAGGGGGTGCCATGAAACAAAGAGAAAGAAAAACAAGAAAAACAAATAACACAAGAGAAAAACAAGAGAAATAGAGAAAGAAACAAAGATAAACGAGTAAGAAGAAACTAAGAAAAGTAAGAAACTAAGAAAGGTAAGAAAAACAAGTAAGAAACTAAGAAAAGTAAGAAACTAAGACAGAATTTTTGAAAAACACAAAGAGAAACCTAAAAGAAGGAGGAGTCAACTAAGAGTATAAAAGCCAAGAGAGGCAGAACAGAAACCAAACAGTTACAAACACATTGGGCCAGCCTGAAGAAGGCGAAACTACGCCGAAACGTCGCGACGGCCCAATGAGGTGCACTAAACCCAAAAGATGGGTAATTTTTTGAACCAGGGCAGGGATACCACTCCCCGGCCCCATCGATGGCCCGTGCACGCCGGGCTTCCCAGCTTGCTGGTGGCCTGTTTTCACCCAACTCCTAACTCAGCCAGCGCCTCGTGGGGGTGGGGGGATGCCCCTGCCCGTTACCAAACCCTAACCCTAACCAGGGAGGTCCCTAATAAAAAACAAATAACAAAGAACATAGAAAGACAAGAAAGTCAGAAAAGAGAAAGACAGAAAGACAAGTATAAGATAAAAGACAAAGAGAACAGAGACACAGAAACAAAAAAGGACGGGATGTCAAACCAAGTAGGGGGTGCCATGAAACAAACAGAAACAACAAAGGACGGGAGGTCAAAACCAAGCAGGGGGTGCCATAAAACAAAGAGAAATAGAAAGAAAGAAAGAAAAACAAGTAAGAGAAATACAGAAACAAGAAAACAAAGAATAGAAATATAAGAAAGAAAGAAAAACAAGTAAGAGAAATACAGGAAACAAGAAAAACAAAGAATAGAAACATAAACAACAAAGGACGGGATGTCAAACCAAGTAGGGGGTGCCATAAAAACAACTAAGAGAAACAGGACGGGATGTCAAAACCAAGCAGGGGGTGCCATGAAACAAAGAGAAAGAAAAACAAGAAAAACAAATAACACAAGAGAAAAACAAGAGAAATAGAGAAAGAAACAAAGATAAACGAGTAAGAAGAAACTAAGAAAAGTAAGAAACTAAGAAAGGTAAGAAAAACAAGTAAGAAACTAAGAAAGTAAGAAACTAAGACAGAATTTTTGAAAAACACAAAGAGAAAACCTAAAAGAAGGAGGAGTCAACTAAGAGTATAAAAGCCAAGAGAGGCAGAACAGAAACCAAACAGTTACAAACACATTGGCCAGCCTGAAGAAGGCGAAACTACGCCGAAACGTCGCGACGGCCCAATGAGGTGCACTAAAACCAAAAGATGGGTAATTTTTGAACCAGGGCAGGGATACCACTCCCCGGCCCCCATCGATGGCCCGTGCACGCCGGGCTTCCCAGCTTGCTGGTGGCCTGTTTTCACCCAACTCCTAACTCAGCCAGCGCCTCGTGGGGGTGGGGGGATGCCCTGCCCGTTACCAAACCCTAACCCTAACCAGGGAGGTCCCTAATAAAAAACAAATAACAAAGAACATAGAAAGACAAGAAAGTCAGAAAAGAGAAAGACAGAAGACAAGTATAAGATAAAAGACAAAGAGAACAGAGACACAGAAACAAAAAAGGACGGGATGTCAAACCAAGTAGGGGGTGCCATGAAAACAAACAGAAACAACAAAGGACGGGAGGTCAAAACCAAGCAGGGGTGCCATAAAACAAAGAGAAATAGAAAGAAAGAAAGAAAAACAAGTAAGAGAAATACAGAAAACAAGAAAACAAAGAATAGAAATATAAAGAAAGAAAGAAAACAAGTAAGAGAAATACAGGAAACAAGAAAAACAAAGAATAGAAACATAAACAACAAAGGACGGGATGTCAAACCAAGTAGGGGGTGCCATAAAAACAACTAAGAGAAACAGGACGGGATGTCAAAACCAAGCAGGGGTGCCATGAAACAAAGAGAAAGAAAAACAAGAAAAACAAATAACACAAGAGAAAAACAAGAGAAATAGAGAAAGAAACAAAGATAAACGAGTAAGAAGAAACTAAGAAAAGTAAGAAACTAAGAAAGGTAAGAAAAACAAGTAAGAAACTAAGAAAAGTAAGAAACTAAGACAGAATTTTTGAAAAACACAAAGAGAAAACCTAAAAGAAGGAGGAGTCAACTAAGAGTATAAAAGCCAAGAGAGGCAGAACAGAAACCAAACAGTTACAAACACATTGGGCCAGCCTGAAGAAGGCGAAACTACGCCGAAACGTCGCGACGGCCCAATGAGGTGCACTAAAACCCAAAGATGGGTAATTTTTTGAACCAGGGCAGGGATACCACTCCCCGGCCCCATCGATGGCCCGTGCACGCCGGGCTTCCCAGCTTGCTGGTGGCCTGTTTTCACCCAACTCCTAACTCAGCCAGCGCCTCGTGGGGTGGGGGGATGCCCCTGCCCGTTACCAAACCCTAACCCTAACCAGGGAGGTCCCTAATAAAAAACAAATAACAAAGAACATAGAAAGACAAGAAAGTCAGAAAAGAGAAAGACAGAAAGACAAGTATAAGATAAAGACAAAGAGAACAGAGACACAGAAACAAAAAAGGACGGGATGTCAAACCAAGTAGGGGGTGCCATGAAAACAAACAGAAACAACAAAGGACGGGAGGTCAAAACCAAGCAGGGGTGCCATAAAACAAAGAGAAATAGAAAGAAAGAAAGAAAAACAAGTAAGAGAAATACAGAAAACAAGAAAACAAAGAATAGAAATATAAAGAAAGAAAGAAAAACAAGTAAGAGAAATACAGGAAACAAGAAAAACAAAGAATAGAAACATAAACAACAAGGACGGGATGTCAAACCAAGTAGGGGGTGCCATAAAAACAACTAAGAGAAACAGGACGGGATGTCAAAACCAAGCAGGGGTGCCATGAAACAAAGAGAAAGAAAAACAAGAAAAACAAATAACACAAGAGAAAAACAAGAGAAATAGAGAAAGAAACAAAGATAAACGAGTAAGAAGAAACTAAGAAAAGTAAGAAACTAAGAAAGGTAAGAAAAACAAGTAAGAAACTAAGAAAAGTAAGAAACTAAGACAGAATTTTTGAAAAACACAAAGAGAAAACCTAAAAGAAGGAGGAGTCAACTAAGAGTATAAAAGCCAAGAGAGGCAGAACAGAAACCAAACAGTTACAAACACATTGGGCCAGCCTGAAGAAGGCGAAACTACGCCGAAACGTCGCGACGGCCCAATGAGGTGCACTAAAACCCAAAAGATGGGTAATTTTTTGAACCAGGGCAGGGATACCACTCCCCGGCCCCCATCGATGGCCCGTGCACGCCGGGCTTCCCAGCTTGCTGGTGGCCTGTTTTCACCCAACTCCTAACTCAGCCAGCGCCTCGTGGGGTGGGGGGATGCCCCTGCCCGTTACCAAACCCTAACCCTAACCAGGGAGGTCCCTAATAAAAAACAAATAACAAAGAACATAGAAAGACAAGAAAGTCAGAAAAGAGAAAGACAGAAAGACAAGTATAAGATAAAAGACAAAGAGAACAGAGACACAGAAACAAAAAAGGACGGGATGTCAAACCAAGTAGGGGGTGCCATGAAAACAAACAGAAACAACAAAGGACGGGAGGTCAAAACCAAGCAGGGGTGCCATAAAACAAAGAGAAATAGAAAGAAAGAAAGAAAAACAAGTAAGAGAAATACAGAAAACAAGAAAAACAAAGAATAGAAATATAAAGAAAGAAAGAAAAACAAGTAAGAGAAATACAGGAAACAAGAAAAACAAAGAATAGAAACATAAACAACAAAGGACGGGATGTCAAACCAAGTAGGGGTGCCATAAAAACAACTAAGAGAAACAGGACGGGATGTCAAAACCAAGCAGGGGGTGCCATGAAACAAAGAGAAAGAAAAACAAGAAAAACAAATAACACAAGAGAAAAACAAGAGAAATAGAGAAAGAAACAAAGATAAACGAGTAAGAAGAAACTAAGAAAAGTAAGAAACTAAGAAAGGTAAGAAAAACAAGTAAGAAACTAAGAAAAGTAAGAAACTAAGACAGAATTTTTGAAAAACACAAAGAGAAAACCTAAAAGAAGGAGGAGTCAACTAAGAGTATAAAAGCCAAGAGAGGCAGAACAGAAACCAAACAGTTACAAACACATTGGGCCAGCCTGAAGAAGGCGAAACTACGCCGAAACGTCGCGACGGCCCAATGAGGTGCACTAAAACCCAAAAGATGGGTAATTTTTTGAACCAGGGCAGGATACCACTCCCCGGCCCCCATCGATGGCCCGTGCACGCCGGGCTTCCCAGCTTGCTGGTGGCCTGTTTTCACCCAACTCCTAACTCAGCCAGCGCCTCGTGGGGGTGGGGGATGCCCCTGCCCGTTACCAAACCCTAACCCTAACCAGGGAGGTCCCTAATAAAAAACAAATAACAAAGAACATAGAAAGACAAGAAAGTCAGAAAAGAGAAAGACAGAAAGACAGTATAAGATAAAAGACAAAGAGAACAGAGACACAGAAACAAAAAAGGACGGGATGTCAAACCAAGTAGGGGTGCCATGAAAACAAACAGAAACAACAAAGGACGGGAGGTCAAAACCAAGCAGGGGGTGCCATAAAACAAAGAGAAATAGAAAGAAAGAAAGAAAAACAAGTAAGAGAAATACAGAAAACAAGAAAAACAAAGAATAGAAATATAAAGAAAGAAAGAAAAACAAGTAAGAGAAATACAGGAAACAAGAAAAACAAAGAATAGAAACATAAACAACAAAGGACGGGATGTCAAACCAAGTAGGGGTGCCATAAAAACAACTAAGAGAAACAGGACGGGATGTCAAAACCAAGCAGGGGTGCCATGAAACAAAGAGAAAGAAAAACAAGAAAAACAAATAACACAAGAGAAAAACAAGAGAAATAGAGAAAGAAACAAAGATAAACGAGTAAGAAGAAACTAAGAAAAGTAAGAAACTAAGAAAGGTAAGAAAAACAAGTAAGAACTAAGAAAAGTAAGAAACTAAGACAGAATTTTTGAAAAACACAAAGAGAAACCTAAAAGAAGGAGGAGTCAACTAAGAGTATAAAAGCCAAGAGAGGCAGAACAGAAACCAAACAGTTACAAACACATTGGGCCAGCCTGAAGAAGGCGAAACTACGCCGAAACGTCGCGACGGCCCAATGAGGTGCACTAAAACCCAAAAGATGGGTAATTTTTGAACCAGGGCAGGGATACCACTCCCCGGCCCCCATCGATGGCCCGTGCACGCCGGGCTTCCCAGCTTGCTGGTGGCCTGTTTTCACCCAACTCCTAACTCAGCCAGCGCCTCGTGGGGGTGGGGGGATGCCCCTGCCCGTTACCAAACCCTAACCCTAACCAGGGAGGTCCCTAATAAAAACAAATAACAAAGAACATAGAAAGACAAGAAAGTCAGAAAAGAGAAAGACAGAAAGACAAGTATAAGATAAAAGACAAAGAGAACAGAGACACAGAAACAAAAAGGACGGGATGTCAAACCAAGTAGGGGGTGCCATGAAAACAAACAGAAACAACAAAGGACGGGAGGTCAAACCAAGCAGGGGGTGCCATAAAACAAAGAGAAATAGAAAGAAAGAAAGAAAAACAAGTAAGAGAAATACAGAAAACAAGAAAACAAAGAATAGAAATATAAAGAAAGAAAGAAAAACAAGTAAGAGAAATACAGGAAACAAGAAAACAAAGAATAGAAACATAAACAACAAAGGACGGGATGTCAAACCAAGTAGGGGGTGCCATAAAAACAACTAAGAGAAACAGGACGGGATGTCAAAACCAAGCAGGGGGTGCCATGAAACAAAGAGAAAGAAAAACAAGAAAAACAAATAACACAAGAGAAAACAAGAGAAATAGAGAAAGAAACAAAGATAAACGAGTAAGAAGAAACTAAGAAAAGTAAGAAACTAAGAAAGGTAAGAAAAACAAGTAAGAAACTAAGAAAAGTAAGAAACTAAGACAGAATTTTTGAAAAACACAAAGAGAAAACCTAAAAGAAGGAGGAGTCAACTAAGAGTATAAAAGCCAAGAGAGGCAGAACAGAAACCAAACAGTTACAAACACATTGGGCCAGCCTGAAGAAGGCGAAACTACGCCGAAACGTCGCGACGGCCCAATGAGGTGCACTAAAACCCAAAGATGGGTAATTTTTGAACCAGGGCAGGGATACCACTCCCCGGCCCCCATCGATGGCCCGTGCACGCCGGGCTTCCCAGCTTGCTGGTGGCCTGTTTTCACCCAACTCCTAACTCAGCCAGCGCCTCGTGGGGGTGGGGGATGCCCCTGCCCGTTACCAAACCCTAACCCTACCAGGGAGGTCCCTAATAAAAAACAAATAACAAAGAACATAGAAAGACAAGAAAGTCAGAAAAGAGAAAGACAGAAAGACAAGTATAAGATAAAAGACAAAGAGAACAGAGACACAGAAACAAAAAAGGACGGGATGTCAAACCAAGTAGGGGGTGCCATGAAAACAAACAGAAACAACAAAGGACGGGAGGTCAAAACCAAGCAGGGGGTGCCATAAAACAAAGAGAAATAGAAAGAAAGAAAGAAAAACAAGTAAGAGAAATACAGAAACAAGAAAACAAAGAATAGAAATATAAAGAAAGAAAGAAAAACAAGTAAGAGAAATACAGGAAACAAGAAAAACAAAGAATAGAAACATAAACAACAAAGGACGGGATGTCAAACCAAGTAGGGGTGCCATAAAAACAACTAAGAGAAACAGGACGGGATGTCAAAACCAAGCAGGGGGTGCCATGAAACAAAGAGAAAGAAAAACAAGAAAAACAAATAACACAAGAGAAAAACAAGAGAAATAGAGAAAGAAACAAAGATAAACGAGTAAGAAGAAACTAAGAAAAGTAAGAAACTAAGAAAGGTAAGAAAAACAAGTAAGAAACTAAGAAAAGTAAGAAACTAAGACAGAATTTTTGAAAAACACAAAGAGAAAACCTAAAAGAAGGAGGAGTCAACTAAGAGTATAAAAGCCAAGAGAGGCAGAACAGAAACCAAACAGTTACAAACACATTGGGCCAGCCTGAAGAAGGCGAAACTACGCCGAAACGTCGCGACGGCCCAATGAGGTGCACTAAAACCCAAAAGATGGGTAATTTTTTGAACCAGGCAGGGATACCACTCCCCGGCCCCCATCGATGGCCCGTGCACGCCGGGCTTCCCAGCTTGCTGGTGGCCTGTTTTCACCCAACTCCTAACTCAGCCAGCGCCTCGTGGGGGTGGGGGGATGCCCCTGCCCGTTACCAAACCCTAACCCTAACCAGGGAGGTCCTAATAAAAAACAAATAACAAAGAACATAGAAAGACAAGAAAGTCAGAAAAGAGAAAGACAGAAAGACAAGTATAAGATAAAAGACAAAGAGAACAGAGACACAGAAACAAAAAGGACGGGATGTCAAACCAAGTAGGGGGTGCCATGAAAACAAACAGAAACAACAAAGGACGGGAGGTCAAAACCAAGCAGGGGGTGCCATAAAACAAAGAGAAATAGAAAGAAAGAAAGAAAAACAAGTAAGAGAAATACAGAAAACAAGAAAAACAAAGAATAGAAATATAAAGAAAGAAAGAAAACAAGTAAGAGAAATACAGGAAACAAGAAAAACAAAGAATAGAAACATAAACAACAAAGGACGGGATGTCAAACCAAGTAGGGGGTGCCATAAAAACAACTAAGAGAAACAGGACGGGATGTCAAACCAAGCAGGGGGTGCCATGAACAAAGAGAAAGAAAAACAAGAAAAACAAATAACACAAGAGAAAAACAAGAGAAATAGAGAAAGAAACAAGATAAACGAGTAAGAAGAAACTAAGAAAAGTAAGAAACTAAGAAGGTAAGAAAAACAAGTAAGAAACTAAGAAAAGTAAGAAACTAAGACAGAATTTTTGAAAAACACAAAGAGAAAACCTAAAGAAGGAGGAGTCAACTAAGAGTATAAAAGCCAAGAGAGGCAGAACAGAAACCAAACAGTTACAAACACATTGGGCCAGCCTGAAGAAGGCGAAACTACGCCGAAACGTCGCGACGGCCCAATGAGGTGCACTAAAACCCAAAAGATGGGTAATTTTTTGAACCAGGGCAGGGATACCACTCCCCGGCCCCCATCGATGGCCCGTGCACGCCGGGCTTCCCAGCTTGCTGGTGGCCTGTTTTCACCCAACTCCTAACCAGCCAGCGCCTCGTGGGGGTGGGGGATGCCCCTGCCCGTTACCAAACCCTAACCCTAACCAGGGAGGTCCCTAATAAAAAACAAATAACAAGAACATAGAAAGACAAGAAAGTCAGAAAAGAGAAAGACAGAAAGACAAGTATAAGATAAAAGACAAAGAGAACAGAGACACAGAAACAAAAAAGGACGGGATGTCAAACCAAGTAGGGGGTGCCATGAAAACAAACAGAAACAACAAAGGACGGGAGGTCAAAACCAAGCAGGGGTGCCATAAAACAAAGAGAAATAGAAAGAAAGAAAGAAAACAAGTAAGAGAAATACAGAAACAAGAAAAACAAAGAATAGAAATATAAAGAAAGAAAGAAAAACAAGTAAGAGAAATACAGGAAACAAGAAAAACAAAGAATAGAACATAAACAACAAAGGACGGGATGTCAAACCAAGTAGGGGTGCCATAAAAACAACTAAGAGAAACAGGACGGGATGTCAAAACCAAGCAGGGGTGCCATGAAACAAAGAGAAAGAAAAACAAGAAAAACAATAACACAAGAGAAAAACAAGAGAAATAGAGAAAGAAACAAAGATAAACGAGTAAGAAGAAACTAAGAAAAGTAAGAAACTAAGAAAGGTAAGAAAAACAAGTAAGAAACTAAGAAAAGTAAGAAACTAAGACAGAATTTTTGAAAACACAAAGAGAAAACCTAAAAGAAGGAGGAGTCAACTAAGAGTATAAAAGCCAAGAGAGGCAGAACAGAAACCAAACAGTTACAAACACATTGGGCCAGCCTGAAGAAGGCGAAACTACGCCGAAACGTCGCGACGGCCCAATGAGGTGCACTAAAACCCAAAAGATGGTAATTTTTGAACCAGGGCAGGGATACCACTCCCCGGCCCCCATCGATGGCCCGTGCACGCCGGGGCTTCCCAGCTTGCTGGTGGCCTGTTTTCACCCAACTCCTAACTCAGCCAGCGCCTCGTGGGGTGGGGGATGCCCCTGCCCGTTACCAAACCCTAACCCTAACCAGGGAGGTCCCTAATAAAAAACAAATAACAAAGACATAGAAAGCAAGAAAGTCAGAAAAGAGAAAGACAGAAAGACAAGTATAAGATAAAAGACAAAGAAACAGAGACACAGAAACAAAAAAGGACGGGATGTCAAACCAAGTAGGGGGTGCATGAAAAACAACAGAAACAACAAAGGACGGGAGGTCAAAACCAAGCAGGGGGTGCCATAAACAAAGAGAAATAGAAAGAAAGAAGAAAACAAGTAAGAGAAATACAGAAAACAAGAAAACAAAGAATAGAAATATAAAGAAAGAAAGAAAAACAAGTAAGAGAATACAGAAACAAGAAAAACAAAGAATAGAAACATAAACAACAAAGGACGGGATGTCAAACCAAGTAGGGGGTGCCATAAAACAACTAAGAAACAGGACGGGATGTCAAAACCAAGCAGGGGGTGCCATGAAACAAAGAGAAAGAAAAACAAGAAAAACAAATAACACAAGAGAAAAACAAGAGAAATAGAGAAAGAAACAAAGATAAACGAGTAAGAAGAAACTAAGAAAAGTAAGAAACTAAGAAAGGTAAGAAAAACAAGTAAGAAACTAAGAAAAGTAAGAAACTAAGACAGAATTTTTGAAAAACACAAAGAGAAACCTAAAAGAAGAGGAGTCAACTAAGAGTATAAAAGCCAAGAGAGGCAGAACAGAAACCAAACAGTTACAAACACATTGGGCCAGCCTGAAGAAGGCGAAACTACGCCGAAACGTCGCGACGGCCCAATGAGGTGCACTAAAACCCAAAAGATGGGTAATTTTTTGAACCAGGGCAGGGATACCACTCCCCGGCCCCATCGATGGCCCGTGCACGCCGGGCTTCCCAGCTTGCTGGTGGCCTGTTTTCACCCAACTCCTAACTCAGCCAGCGCCTCGTGGGGGTGGGGGATGCCCCTGCCCGTTACCAAACCCTAACCTAACCAGGGAGGTCCCTAATAAAAAACAAATAACAAAGAACATAGAAAGACAAGAAAGTCAGAAAAGAGAAAGACAGAAAGACAAGTATAAGATAAAAGACAAGAGAACAGAGACACAGAAACAAAAAAGGACGGGATGTCAAACCAAGTAGGGGTGCCATGAAAACAAACAGAAACAACAAAGGACGGGAGGTCAAAACCAAGCAGGGGTGCCATAAAACAAAGAGAAATAGAAAGAAAGAAAGAAAAACAAGTAAGAGAAATACAGAAACAAGAAAAACAAAGAATAGAAATATAAAGAAAGAAAGAAAAACAAGTAAGAGAAATACAGGAAACAAGAAAACAAAGAATAGAAACATAAACAACAAAGGACGGGATGTCAAACCAAGTAGGGGGTGCCATAAAACAACTAAGAGAAACAGGACGGGATGTCAAAACCAAGCAGGGGTGCCATGAAACAAAGAGAAAGAAAAACAAGAAAAACAAATAACACAAGAGAAAACAAGAGAAATAGAGAAAGAAACAAAGATAAACGAGTAAGAAGAAACTAAGAAAAGTAAGAAACTAAGAAAGGTAAGAAAAACAAGTAAGAAACTAAGAAAAGTAAGAAACTAAGACAGAATTTTGAAAAACACAAAGAGAAACCTAAAAGAAGGAGGAGTCAACTAAGAGTATAAAAGCCAAGAGAGGCAGAACAGAAACCAAACAGTTACAAACACATTGGGCCAGCCTGAAGAAGGCGAAACTACGCCGAAACGTCGCGACGGCCCAATGAGGTGCACTAAAACCCAAAAGATGGGTAATTTTTGAACCAGGGCAGGGATACCACTCCCCCCCCATCGATGGCCCGTGCACGCCGGGCTTCCCAGCTTGCTGGTGGCCTGTTTTCACCCAACTCCTAACTCAGCCAGCGCCTCGTGGGGGGGGGATGCCCCTGCCCGTTACCAAACCCTAACCCTAACCAGGGAGGTCCCTAATAAAAAACAAATAACAAAGAACATAGAAAGACAAGAAAGTCAGAAAAGAGAAAGACAGAAAGACAAGTATAAGATAAAAGACAAAGAGAACAGAGACACAGAAACAAAAAAGGACGGGATGTCAAACCAAGTAGGGGTGCCATGAAAACAAACAGAAACAACAAAGGACGGGAGGTCAAAACCAAGCAGGGGGTGCCATAAAACAAAGAGAAATAGAAAGAAAGAAAGAAAAACAAGTAAGAGAAATACAGAAACAAGAAAAACAAAGAATAGAAATATAAAGAAAGAAAGAAAAACAAGTAAGAGAAATACAGGAAACAAGAAAAACAAAGAATAAACATAAACAACAAAGGACGGGATGTCAAACCAAGTAGGGGTGCCATAAAACAACTAAGAGAAACAGGACGGGATGTCAAAACCAAGCAGGGGGTCCATGAAACAAAGAGAAAGAAAAACAAGAAAAACAAATAACACAAGAGAAAACAAGAGAAATAGAGAAAGAAACAAAGATAAACGAGTAAGAAGAAACTAAGAAAAGTAAGAAACTAAGAAAGGTAAGAAAAACAAGTAAGAAACTAAGAAAAGTAAGAAACTAAGACAGAATTTTTGAAAAACACAAAGAGAAAACCTAAAAGAAGGAGGAGTCAACTAAGAGTATAAAAGCCAAGAGAGGCAGAACAGAAACCAAACAGTTACAAACACATTGGGCCAGCCTGAAGAAGGCGAAACTACGCCGAAACGTCGCGACGGCCCAATGAGGTGCACTAAAACCCAAAAGATGGTAATTTTTGAACCAGGGCAGGGATACCACTCCCCGGCCCCATCGATGGCCCGTGCACGCCGGGCTTCCCAGCTTGCTGGTGGCCTGTTTCACCCAACTCCTAACTCAGCCAGCGCCTCGTGGGGGTGGGGGATGCCCTGCCCGTTACCAAACCCTAACCCTAACCAGGGAGGTCCCTAATAAAAAACAAATAACAAAGAACATAGAAAGACAAGAAAGTCAGAAAAGAGAAAGACAGAAAGACAAGTATAAGATAAAAGACAAAGAACAGAGACACAGAAACAAAAAGGACGGGATGTCAAACCAAGTAGGGGGTGCCATGAAAACAAAACAGAAACAACAAAGGACGGGAGTCAAAAACCAAGCAGGGGGTGCCATAAAACAAAGAGAAATAGAAAGAAAGAAGAAAAAACAAGTAAGAGAAATACAAAACAAGAAAAACAAAGAATAGAAATATAAAGAAAGAAAGAAAAACAAGTAAGAAATACAGGAAACAAGAAAAACAAAGAATAGAAACATAAACAACAAAGGACGGGATGTCAAACCAAGTAGGGGGTGCCATAAAAACAACTAAGAGAAACAGGACGGATGTCAAAACCAAGCAGGGGTGCCATGAAACAAAAGAAAGAAAAACAAGAAAAACAAATAACACAAGAAAAAACAAGAGAAATAGAGAAAGAAACAAAGATAAACGAGTAAGAAGAAACTAAGAAAAGTAAGAAACTAAAAGGTAAGAAAAACAAGTAAGAAACTAAAAAGTAAGAAACTAAGACAGAATTTGAAAAACACAAAGAGAAAACCTAAAAGAAGGAGGAGTCAACTAAGAGTAAAAGCCAAGAGAGGCAGAACAGAAACCAAACAGTTACAAACACATTGGGCCAGCCTGAAGAAGGCGAAACTACGCCCGAAACGTCGCGACGGCCCAAGAGGTGCACTAAAACCCAAAAGATGGGTAATTTTTTGAACCAGGGCAGGGATACCACCCCGCCCCCATCGATGGCCCGTGCACGCCGGGCTTCCCAGCTTGCTGGTGGCCTGTTTTCACCCAACTCCTAACTCAGCCAGCGCCTCGTGGGGGTGGGGGATGCCCCTGCCGTTACCAAACCCTAACCTAACCAGGGAGGTCCCTAATAAAACAAATAACAAAGAACATAGAAAGACAAGAAAGTCAAAAAGAAAACAGAAAGACAAGTATAAGATAAAAGACAAAGAAACAGAGACACAGAAACAAAAAAGGACGGGATGTCAAACCAAGTAGGGGGTGCCATGAAAACAAACAGAAACAACAAAGGACGGGAGGTCAAACCAAGCAGGGGGTGCCATAAAACAAAAGAAAATAGAAAGAAAGAAAGAAAAACAAGTAAGAGAAATACAGAAAACAAGAAAAACAAAGAATAGAAATATAAAAAAGAAAGAAACAAGTAAAGAAATACAGAAACAAGAAAACAAAGAATAGAAACATAAACAACAAAGGACGGGATGTCAAACCAAGTAGGGGGTGCCATAAAAACAACTAAGAGAAACAGGACGGGATGTCAAACCAAGCAGGGGTGCCATGAAACAAAGAGAAAGAAAAACAAGAAAAACAAACAACAAAGAAAAACAAGAGAAATAGAGAAAACAAAGATAAACGAGTAAGAAGAAACTAAGAAAAGTAAGAAACTAAGAAAGGTAAGAAAAACAAGTAAGAAACTAAGAAAAGTAGAAACTAAGACAAATTTTTGAAAAACACAAAGAGAAAACCT
>NW_020327517.1:0-43006 GCF_001858045.2 Oreochromis niloticus
AGCTGCACGCTTGACTTTTCTCAGTCATGGGCAGTTATTTTGCGCCTTGGTTTTCCACACGCTTCTTGCGACCCTGTTGACTATTTGAATGAAACGCTTGATTGTTCGATGATCAGCTTCAGAAGCTTTGCAATTTTAAGACTGCTGCATCCCTCTGCAAGATATCTCACTATTTTGACTTTTCTGAGCCTGTCAAGTCCTTCTTTTGACCCATTTTGCCAAGGAAAGGAAGTTGCCTAATAATATGCACACCTGATATAGGGTGTTGATGTCATTAGACACACCCTTCTCATTACAGAGATGCACATCACCTAATATGCTTAATTGGTAGTAGGCTTTCGAGCCTATACAGCTTGGAGTAAGACAACATGCATGAAGAGGATGATGTGGACAAAATACTCATTTGCCTAATAATTCTGCACTCCCTGTAAACACCAAGCCCTTTTTTGTGTAGCTGACAGCTGGTAACTGTGCAGGGCGGATCTAGCAAAGTTTTGCCAGGGGCCAGGTAGGGCATTAACAGAGGAAGGTGGACATAAAGATATACTTTTTTCTTACTCTCATATAAAATATTTAGCTTTTATTAATAGTTATCTGAATCTCACAACCAAAGTTTGTTATATAATACACAAGATTGGCTGTAGACCATTGTTCATCATTCAGAACACTGTGTAAAAATAACAAAAAACAAAAAGTGAATGCATGTGTGAAAAGTGGTCCATAATGTAATGCTTCAAGCGTGTTCATGCAAACATTGTCGGGTCTGCCGTGGTACATGGGACTTCTGCTCATGAACCTGTGTGCACAGCGTCTGCAAATCGCGCTGTACGAAGTAACTTCATCTTTACACAAAACTGTAAGCTGTTATCTGTGAAGCGTGAGCGGTGTTTGTTTTTACCATAGTTCATGGTGGAGAATGGCTGCTCTTCTGAGTTTGCTCTCTGTAGCCGTATGAATGGCAACTACAGTGATTAGCAGCGGCATAGGCACACATAAAATTTCTTCTGAAATTTTCGCTTTCTAGTTATTATTATTCTCCATCTTCCGCCTAAATTTCGGCACGTATCACGCCCCGCAGTTTTGAGACAAGCTTCATATATGTTACCTCATTTTGTGCGGCGGATCTGGAATGGTGTGCTATGACTTTTGGTGTTTATGAATTTTATAGTTTTTTAAATATTAATATTTTAGTGAAAATTTTCCCGCGCTCCTCTGCCAACAGTTTTGACATTAGGATTACATATGTTAGATCATTTTGTGCGGCTGGAGCTGGACTATTATGTTGTGACTTTTGGTGTTTATGACTTTTATAGTTTTTTAAATATTAATATTTTAGTACAAATTTAGGCCAATTCATCTTTTGGCGCCAAATAAACAGACTTCATTTGTGGTGTCTTGGCTCTCTCTAGTGGTATACCGGGAGTAGTACAGCCGAAAAGATTTATCCTTGTGTTGAAAACTCCATATCCCACAATTCATAGCACGCCTCTACAGAGTGAACAATGGCGGCCACCACTTCGTTTTATATGTCTTTTATTCGTGTTTCTAGGTCACAAAATAAACTTTTAAGATATTTTCAGGCGAGAATGTAGTGTGTAAACTTCAAATATCTGCTTGTTTATCAAGACATCCCATATTTAGCGACAGTGCTCTGACGACGTTGGTCCTGCCTGACAGCTAGCCGGCTACCTAGCTAGCTGCCGCACTTGGCTGCAAATGGATAGCGAGGGGACTCTCTCTGTCGTTTCACCTCCCCGGTCTCTCGCAAATGCTCGCACAGAATCGGAGTTACAGCTGGATGTGGAAAAAATAACTGAGTTGTTTGGTGGTGCTATAACGCGGAGCTACAACAGTGGGCAGCTATCCACCGGTGTATGACAGAAAGGACATGCCGCGACCGCCGATCGACCGGTGTTTGCTAACGCGGAGGTCAATCGTGGATCAGGGAAAGCGAAGGCAGGAGCGTGAGGTGAACTGAATTTCAGGTAAGAAGTTATGACCTGCACTCTATTTGGGTCAGATATAAACCGAGTTTAGGTGTAGTTTATTTAGCAGCAGTTCTCTTATGTGTTGCTGATAGCCGGCTAGCTAGCTAGCGCCGCTAGCATAGTTAGCTAGCACCGCTAGCGACCCTTCGTGAAAAAGCACCCAGGCTTGGCTTATATTGAGGCGTGTGAAACTCGTGTCAGCACCCGGTCGCTCGCCGACAGTATGTGTTTTAGCTGGACTTATTTTTCGTTTATATGGACCGATGATTTATTTATTTATTCATTTAGTAACGGTATAAACAGTGAAAGGTGGTGGATTGGCCAGATGTAAACTTCAAATATCTGCTCGTGTTACCAAGACATCCCATATTAGCTCTGATGTTTTCGGTGCCTGCAAAGAGCTAGACAGGTAGCTAGCTAACCCGAGCTGGCTGTCTTTTTGACTCAGGGTCATAGCTGGACTTATTTTTCGTTTTTATGAGCCGATGAGGGGTTTTTTTTAGTAACGGTACAAACAGTGAAAGGCGGTGGATTGTCCAGATGCTGGTCGATGTGGAAAAAATAACTGAGTTGTTTGGTAGTCGCTGACGCGGAGCTACAACTGAGGGCAGCTATCCACCGGTGTGTGTCAGAAAGAACATGCGGGGAACGAGGCGGCGAGGCGACCGCCGATCGACCGGTGGTAGATCGTGGATCAGGGAAACCGAAGGCAGGAGAAGCAGGCGGCTGCCGGTCGGAGCGTGAGGTGAACTGAATTTCAGGTAAGAAGTTATGACCTGCACTCTATTTGGGTCAGATATAAACCGAGTTTAGGTGTAGTTTATTTTCGTTGTGCTGACTTTTTACAATCAGTTATAATAACTCGTACTGCGTGGTAGCTAGCACGATGGAGTTTCTATACAGCTGTGTGCGCGCTAAGTTACTGATGTTGAACTTTATGACAGCCTCCCCTGTCATTCTCTCGCCTGTTCAAACTTCAGTCATGAAACTGATCAATGATCGGCTTTTCTCTCTTGTTTGTTTATCGCGCTAAACAACAGCAGCACGTTTAAGCTTGATCAGCTGTTGTTAGAATTCATTTGATTTTAATTTCTAGTATCAGCTGATGTTTGCTGGAGCCACAGCTGTAGAAGCGGCTGGTCGAAACCAGGAGATGACCTTACTGAATCATCAGAGCTGAACTGGTGATGGAGAAACAGGTTTACCTTTTTTTTTAGGTGACATGAATGAGTTGAAGGGAAGTTATGAACTGTTTCTGAGAGAAATAAACACCAAGCTCCTTTTTTATTTAGCTGACAGCTGGTAACTGTGCAGGGGCGGATCTAGCAAAGCTTTTGCCAGGGGGCCAGGTAGGGCATTAACAGAGAAAGGTGGACACAAAGATATACTTTTCTTTCTTACTCTCATACAGGGAGTGCAGAATTATTAGGCAAGTTGTATTTTTGAGGAATAATTTTATTATTGAACAACAACCATGTTCTCAATGAACCCAAAAAACTCATTAATATCAAAGCTGAATGTTTTTGGAAGTAGTTTTTAGTTTGTTTTTAGTTTTAGCTATTTTAGGGGGATATCTGTGTGTGCAGGTGACTATTACTGTGCATAATTATTAGGCAACTTAACAAAAAACAAATATATACCCATTTCAATGATTTATTTTTACCAGTGAAACCAATATAACATCTCCACATTCACAAATATACATTTCTGACATTCAAAAACAAAACAAAAACAAATCAGCGACCAATATAGCCACCTTTCTTTGCAAGGACACTCAAAAGCCTGCCATCCATGGATTCTGTCAGTGTTTTGATCTGTTCACCATCAACATTGCGTGCAGCAGCAACCACAGCCTCCCAGACACTGTTCAGAGAGGTGTACTGTTTTCCCTCCTTGTAAATCTCACATTTGATGATGGACCACAGGTTCTCAATGGGGTTCAGATCAGGTGAACAAGGAGGCCATGTCATTAGTTTTTCTTCTTTTATACCCTTTCTTGCCAGCCACGCTGTGGAGTACTTGGACGCGTGTGATGGAGCATTGTCCTGCATGAAAATCATGTTTTTCTTGAAGGATGCAGACTTCTTCCTGTACCACTGCTTGAAGAAGGTGTCTTCCAGAAACTTGCAGTAGGACTGGGAGTTGAGCTTGACGCCATCCTCAACCCGAAAAGGCCCCACAAGCTCACCTTTGATGATACCAGCCCAAACCAGTACTCCACCTCCACCTTGCTGGCGTCTGAGTGGGACTGGAGCTCTCTGCCCTTTACCAATCCAGCCACGGGCCCATCCATCTGGCCCATCAAGACTCACTCTCATTTCATCAGTCCATAAAACCTTAGAAAAATCAGTCTTGAGATATTTCTTGGCCCAGTCTTGACGTTTCAGCTTGTGTGTCTTGTTCAGTGGTGGTCATCTTTCAGCCTTTCTTACCTTGGCCATGTCTCTGAGTATTGCACACCTTGTGCTTTTGGGCACTCCAGTGATGTTGCAGCTCTGAAATATGGCCAAACTGGTGGCAAGTGGCATCTTGGCAGCTGCACGCTTGACTTTTCTCAGTTCATGGGCAGTTATTTTGCGCCTTGGTTTTTCCACACGCTTCTTGCGACCCTGTTGACTATTTTGAATGAAACGCTTGATTGTTCGATGATCACGCTTCAGAAGCTTTGCAATTTTAAGACTGCTGCATGCCTCTGCAAGATATCTCACTATTTTTGACTTTTCTGAGCCTGTCAAGTCCTTCTTTTGACCCATTTTGCCAAAGGAAAGGAAGTTGCCTAATAATTATGCACACCTGATATAGGGTGTTGATGTCATTAGACCATACCCCTTCTCATTACAGAGATGCACATCACCTAATATGCTTAATTGGTAGTAGGCTTTCGAGCCTATACAGCTTGGAGTAAGACAACATGCATGAAGGGGATGATGTGGACAAAATACTCATTTGCCTAATAATTCTGCACTCCCTGTATAAAATATTTAGCTTTTATTAAATAGTTATCTGAATCTTACAACCAAAGTTTGTATAATAATACACAAGATTGGCTGTAGACCATTGTTCATCATTCAGAACACTGTGTAAAAATAACAAAAAACAAAAAGTGAATGCAAAAGTGCATAAATATTTATTTTACGTGTTTGATATGTGTGGCGGGGCGTGGTCTGCAGTGCCGCTGCAGGGGAGGTGGACCCACCTGAGGGGCATCTGCAATCACACCTCTCGGGCATAGTCTGTGCTCTCTCGGCTGTTTTTTGGGTGTGTGTCGGGCTGTGAGTTGAAAAGCTACAGCTGGCTGGGAGGGTACACCAACCATGTGTGAAAAGTGGTCCATAACGTACTGGTTCAAAGTGTGTTCGTGCAAACATTGTCGGGGTCTGCCGTGGTACAGAGGGACTTCTGCTTATGAACCTGTGTGCACAGCGTCTGCAAATCGGGGCTGTACAAAGTGACCTCATCTTTACCCAAAACTGTAAGCTGTCATCTGTGAGGCGCGAGCGGTGTTTGTTTTTACCATAATTCATGGTGGAGAATGGCTGCTCTTCTGAGTTTTGCTGTCTGTAGCCGTATGAATGGAAAACTACACAGATTAGCAGCGGCATAGGCACACATAAAATTTCTTCTGAAATTTTCGCTTTCTAGTTCCACTATATTATTCTAGTTGCTTCCGTACACTTTTTGGCACTTAACTACTCCTTCAGTTTTCAGCCGATTTTCGCCATTCAAACTTTAAAAAATTCTGCTCTTTCTGCTAATGCCGGCTATGACTTTTGGTGCTCATAACTTCTATACTTTTTGAGATATTGAATTTTTTTTGCAATATTTTTTGCCCATTTCTGCCATATTATCAGTGGCCTCGCTGATTTTCTTTGCCGGGAAGACCTGTGTTTTAGCTCAGTGAGATGAGCAGCCGTTCTCAGACTGGGAGGCCCGGGTTCAAATCCCGCTTATGGCAACATTTCTTTCAGTTAACAGTTAAACTTTTTTAACTCTTTTCAACACAAATTGAAGCTTTTTCACCCCTTTTCAGCACAATTTTCAGTTTTTTCACCACTTTTCAGCACAAATCCCAGCTTTTTCAGCTGTTTTCAGCAAAAACCTCTTTTCAGCAGAATTCTGAAAAGAGTTCTGCAGAACAAAAGAGTTCTGCAGAACTCTTTTGCTGAAAAGACAGCAGAAATTCTGCTGATTGAACTCTTTTCAGCAGAATTTTCACCCCTTTTCAGCCCAAATTCTGCTTATTCACCTCTTCTGCAAAATTTTCAGCCTTTTCCCCTATTATCAGCACAAATCTCAGCTTTTTTCAGAAAAAAACTCTTTTGAGCAGAAATTCTGCTGATTCATGTCTTTTCAGCGCAACTTTTTGCTTCTTTACCTCTTTTCTGCAGGAATTCTGCTGATTCACCTCTTTTCTGCACAATTCTCAGCAGCTTCTGCTCATTTAAGCAGAATTGTCAGTCTCTCCACCTCTTCTTTGTCAGAATGACTTTGGCTCAGTGAGATGAGTCGCTGCCTTAGGACCTGGAGGGTCAGGTTCGAATCCTGCTTAGGGCAATGTTTTTTTTTTTAGCAAAAATTTCCCTGTCTTTACCCCTTTCAGTAGAAGTTTTTGGCTTTTCACCACTTTTCAGCAAACATTTTCTGCTTCTTCACCTGTTTTCAGCAGAATTTTCAGTTTCTTCACCGCCATATAACTTTTTGCAAGTTTTTAACTTTTTCAGCTTTTTCAGCAGGCAACTTCAGCGTTAAGGCATCCACACAGCATTTTCGCAGGAAATGCAAATTTTTCTAGTTTTCCCTTCTCCTCTCCCTCCCCTCTCTCCCCAATAATTTCATAATAAACACAATTGGCTGCATTTTAAATGTGTCTGATCAGTGTCTTCATTCAAGAATGAATTGTCTTTGTCACAGAGTCATGTGTATTTTGTCTTTTCCTCGGGCTGGTGATCCTCGCGGTCGTTCAGCCCTGGAGTCCAGATTATTAGTGTTTTAATCACATTTAGTGTTACATTTTAGATCACCACAATAGGATATCCACAAGTTAGGATTCAGGCATTTGTTTTAGTTTGATATCGTAATCATTCTATGATTGAGTCGTTAACAGAACCAGCAGTTAGCAGCAATAACTTCAAATCAATGACATTTGCAAGCATTCCTTTATACACAGCATTTCAGTCAGGTTGAGGTCTGGACTTCCATGATGTAGATTTGCTGCTGTGCTTGGGGTCATTATCCTGTTGCATGGCCTAATTTAGAAGAAGCTTTATCTGTCGGACAGACAGCCTCACATTTGACTCTAAAACACTTTGGCATACAGAGGAGTTCGTTGACTGCAAGGTGCTTTATTGCTTGTGTCTGCAGAAGAAGCTCAAATCACCACACTTGAACCAGCATATTTGACAGTGGGTTTGAGGTGTTTAAGTGTTTGAGTGTCTGAAATACTGACATGTGAACGCCAGAATATAATGGTGAGATTTTAGTGCTGGTTAGATTGCATACACACTGCACATTATAAGGTTTTACAATTTTGCATCTGTGACCATTCAAACACCAGACAGTACTGAATATTTCTTCTTTCTTTGTGCAACTTTTTTTTTTACAATCATAATGTCCATTTTGGGGTTTTGGATTTTTTAGGGAAAGAAGAGAAGTTTTATTTTTAATGATCAGTATCAGTGATTAATCACTACAGTGGCATAAATAAACTTGTCATGTTTTCACAGATTTATTTTGATGTTACATCATATTTGTAAGAGGAACATTCATTAGGTTTAAACAAAATCATACAAAAGAATTGTAACGCTTGCATATTGTTAACCTAGAAGCACTTTTAGTCTTTGTTAGGTTTATCGAAAAAGAATTTGGCAAACACCCTTTTTTGAATGTCATGCTCTTGCAGGCTGCAGTAACATTTGAGTTTTGTAAGTGCAAAGGTCCATTCAAACAGGTGGTGACATTACAATCCTTGGTTTATGTACATTTTGGAGCTTGTCAACATTCAGCATTTCCAAAAGCAGAATAAAAATTTGAAAGCTTGAAGATATATTTACATGTACATTTATTTTCCTTCCTTTTGCTCATACAAATTCTGCCTCTGATGCTTCTGACTTCAGATGTTAGTAAAAAAAATATTGTTAATTGGGCAAAACTGTTTCTTTTAAACATATCAGGAGGTTTATTTTCCCTGACATCATCTAAACACAGCTCCTTTGCAATACTGATAAAGTTTCTCTGTACTTTGCCACATTATAACAATGACAAACCCTGGTTTACTCCTAAACTCAAAAAGCTGTGGCTGGAAAAGAGAAAGGCGTTCAGAAGCGGCGACAGGGACTGCTACAGAGAGGCCAAGTACAGGTTCACTAAAGAAGTGGACATTGCTAAACATCAGCACTCTGAGAAGATGCAGCAGCAGATCTCAGAGAATGATTCGGCCTCTGTGTGGAAAAGTTTTAGGAATATTACCAACTACAAGCCTAAAACCCCCCACTCCACTGATGACTTGCTCTTGGCCAACAGCCTTAACGACTTTTACTGCCGTTTTGACGAGCCATCAAGCAGCCTTCACACCTCCAACGGCCCCAACAATAGAGACACTTTGGACACTCATTCCCCCACCTCTCCCCCTCCATAGAGCCATCACCACCATCAAACACTTCACCTACAACACCTCCCTCCACACCCCTCACCAAGGAGGATTTCACACCACCTTCTCCCACCACAACTCTTCATATTCATGAGGCAGATGTGAGGAAGCTGTTTAAGAGTCTGAATGCTCAAAAAGCTCCTGGCCCAGACGGTGTGTCTCCTGCCACCCTCAGACACTGTGCAAATGAGCTGGCCCCAGTGTTTTCTGGCATTTTCAACTCCTCACTGCAGGCATGTCATGTGCCTGCCTGCTTCAAGTCCTCTACCATAATCCCTGTCCCCAAGAAACCAAGGATCACTGGACTAAATGACTACAGACCTGTGGCTCTGACATCTGTGGTCATGAAGTCATTTGAGCGCCTGGTTCTCTCCTACCTCAAGACACTCACGGCCCCCCTCCTGGACCCCCTGCAGTTTGCATACAGAGCCAACAGGTCTGTAGACAATGCTATCAACATGGCTCTACACTTCATCCTGCAGCATCTGGACTCCCCAGGAACCTACGCCAGGATCCTGTTTGTGGACTTCAGCTCTGCCTTTAACACCATCCTTCCAGACCATCTCCAAGGCAAGCTTTCCCAGATGAATGTGCCTGATCCCATCTGCCGGTGGATCACTGACTTCCTGACGGACAGGAAGCAGCATGTGAGGCTGGGAAAGAATGTCTCGGACTCCCGGACCATCAGCACCGGCTCCCCTCAGGGCTGTGTTCTTTCTCCTCTGCTCTTCTCCCTGTACACCAACTGCTGCACCTCCACCCACCAGTCTGTCAAGCTAATCAAGTTTGCAGATGACACCACCGTTATTGGACTCATCTCGGATGGGGACGAGTCTGCCTACAGGTGGGAGGTTGAACGTCTGGTGTCCTGGTGCAGCCACAACAACCTGGTGCTGAATGCCCAGAAGACAATGGAGATTATTGTGGACTTCAGGAAGCACACAGCCCCACTCCCCCCCATCATCCTGACTGACACCCTCATCACCTCTGTGGACTCATTCCGCTTCCTGGGTACCACCATCACCCAGGACCTGAAGTGGGAGCCCACCATCACCTCCGTCATAAAGAAAGCCCAGCAGAGGATGTACTTCCTGAGGCAGCTGAAGAAATTCAACCTGCCAACACGGACGATGATGCAATTCTACACTGCAATCATCGAGTCCATCCTCACCTCCTCCATCACCGTGTGGTACGCTGGAGCCACTATCAAGGACAAGCAGAGACTGCAGCGTGTTGTGCGCTCTGCTGAGAAGGTGATTGGCTGCAGACTCCCATCTCTGCAGGACCTGTACACCTCAAGGACACTGGGGCGTGCAGCTCGGATCACAGCTGACCCTTCTCACCCTGGACACAGTCTGTTTGACCTGCTCCCCTCAGGCAGGAGGCTCCGGTCCATTCGCACCAGAACCTCTCGCCACAAGAACAGTTTCTTCCCCTCTGCTGTTGGACTCATGAACAATAACCATATGACTGTTCCCACCACTAACACATGACCCTACACTGTGTTCACTGCATCATTCCATGTTTGGCACTGATCACCACCTGCACCCATGTATATATCTATCTACTTAGCACTTTTAATTCTTTAATTCTTATTTTTATGTTTATTTAAGCGTTATATGACAGTATGTTTGCACTAAGTACCGCAGCAATTTCCTAATGTTGTAAACCTGCTCAACATTTGGCAATAAAACCCTTTCTGATTCTGATTCTTCTGATTCTGATTCTGATTCTTCTGATTCTGATTATATTACAGCAGATGTAGAAGTTGTATCTAAATGGCGATTCTCCATTAATGAATTTGTATAAGGTCAAGTCCTGGATATTTTACTAACTGTAACAACAAACCACTGCTTCCTACTCTATGCATTATAATCTACAACATCTACAAAGACACCTTCCAACAAACGGCTACACTCTATGATCTCAGCTATGATAATTAAAGGTTTGTGCTTTCTAGACATTCCCTGTAATGGAAAGAGCAGAGGGGTGTGGTACTTCATCACGGCCAGAAGGAGGCACTGTGTAACCATCAAACAAAAGACCCCAGTGTTGTCAAGGCAAGGTACTGTACGTTACCACAGGGTATGAGGATACAGGTAGGTGGCAAAATCATTCAATCCATCATCAGTCACCGCAAATCAGAATAAATTTGTTACGTTCATTCAGGTCCTGATGTATTTTTATAGCTGCATAAAACTACTGAGAGAAAGATATTAAACAATAAAAGATAAATCCAGATAGATTCAATTAAATGTCTCTTTTTTAACCCATCATGAACTTCAGTGGTATTTTTAAGAGAATAGAAGTAGTTATGAAAGGGTAGTACTTCAGAAAGTCTGAGGATCCATGATTGCAAGGCCATTCAGAAATAGTCACAATATATCTTGACCCAGCTCTAATTTGTGAGTGAAATCTATGAAGGTGTGGATATTTAACAGTTTATAAATTTTTCTTCCTTCTTGAATTTGTCTTTCAAGTGGAAGACATTTGATTTCAGACGCGACGATAAGGCACAGCCCCTCACAAGCTCAGGTCGATGATGATGTGCTCAAAGATCTGCGTGTTTCCCTTGAAGCTCGAGGAAAAAATAAAGTCCCTGCGGTCGGTAGATACCACGGTGAAAGAGCGTGGGGCTTGGATGTACACCTCCTTAAAGCGGTCAAAGATTTTGTTGTCCTCATCCCACAGGTAGATCTGTGAGAAGGTGTAGTCGCTTCCCAGAGCCAGATAGTAACGTTCCTTGAAAGAGAACGGCTGGAGAATCATGGAGCCTCGAGAGGGCAAAGCTTGGATCTCAGCAAACTGTTTGGTGCCCCAACGCAGAACTTTGGAATCACCGATATACCGCGTCATAGCCAGGTAGAGCTCCTCCTTGATCCGGAAGTGTTTCACAACCACTACATCCTCCATGTTGGGGATCTCACCCTGCAGGATGAACTTCTGGTTGCTCCGGCTCCACTGGTAGATCACTGGAACCTGTGAGCGGCTCGCTAGAATAAGGTGAGCTTTCCCATCCAAGTCGAGAAACTCTACATCCGTGTCGCGGTACCACTCGTGCAGTGACTGGTACGAATAAAAGCCATTATCATTCCACTTGTAGAGGGTGGAGAGGCCAGCTTTTGAGCTGTCAGCAATCACAAAGAACCAATCAGAGCCAATCTGGAAGGCCTCAATATCATTGGGCTTAGAGATCTTGGACACTTCGATATCCTGGAACTTATTGAACCTGCTTTGGTCGTCATCAAACTTGTAAATGTGGGAACCACCAAACAGCTGAGCCACAATGACAAACACCTCATATTTGATGATGACAGATTTGCACCCCACAATGGACTGACCTAAAGGGCAGAGAAACACATGAATCGCGTGAGAATGAAACTGGGAGCATTCTGGGAGTGTTTGTTAGCCTAATGTGTGATTAGACTTCCTAACTTACAGTGTCACTGGAAACTCCCTTTAACCCTTCACCCAACCTTCCACGTAACCTGACATGCACCTCCTGCCCACATAGCAAAATTGGTATGGCCCAGATCTGGCCAACACAATGTGCTTACACATGGCCCACATACCGCAAAGACTGACGGCCCTTTGGTGGCCCAGATCAGGTTTGCCAGAGGAGGCCCAGACATGGGCCAGCACAAGGCCAGTTGCAGACACACTGGTGGTCCTGTGCTAGCCCATCTCTGGCACCAAAGGACCGTCATTCTTTGCAGTATGTGGGCCATGTGTAAGTTGTGTGCAGCCACGGGCCAGTCGCAGACACACAGCTGACCCTGTGCTGGCCCAGATGTCAGCCAAATGTGTACCTTAATCAAGCCATGTAATAACAACATGTGCCGGAACATAAATAGTGCAAAAGTAACATTACGAACCTCTGTTCAGACAGTGAATGAACTGATTCTTTTACAGCGCATTTCCTTTCCCAAAGTCATACCTGAATTTGAAACATTGGCTACCATAGCAGTATAGTATATCAACATGGCACTTGGGTCTTCCAACTAAAATAGGAAAATAGGAACATAAACAGTGCCATCATTGCCAGACCTGGCCCACATCTGGTTGACATATACCCTGCCATGACACCAGTCAGTCAGAAGTGCCAGCTTGATGCCGGATCAGGGGAAAACCTGTTTTCTATGAGCCTGGGCCACATGACCCAAACCACAATCGAGCAAGATATGGCATGCCATCACATAGACAGTGCCATCTATACCAGGCCTGGCCCATATTTGGATGGCATACGTCTTATCATGCCAGAAGTCAGCCAGCAGTGCCGGATTGATACCAGATCTTGGCCAGACCTGCTTGCTATGTGGGTTAGAGATGTAACTACACGTTGGGTCGACACAGCCTGCAAGGACTTAAATGGTTAGAAGGTTGCGCTGCAGGATCAAGAGGGGTTTCCAGTTATCTCGTAGGTTAGGACACATTTCCTGCAAAAGTCGAAATCAAAATTTACCTGTGATGTTATCATAAGTCCTGAAGTTCATTTCTATGTGGTCCCACTGGAAAATCATACAGCTCTCTGTGCTGGGAGCAGAAATGGCCACGTAGACATCATTCTTATAGCTGAATGTGTCAACAGACAACGATTCTGAGGCCACAGACCTGGAAACAAATGCAGTTGATTATGAAAAAGAGACATCATTAAATCATGTATAACAGATAACAGTTGTATTTTCAGTCACTGGAACATACAAGTGAGTCAGGTCCCTGAGTCCTCTGAAGGCATATTTGGATGTAGTCTCTAGTTTGTTACTCTCAATGAATCTGTGGATCAACAAGAAGAAAAAGAAAAGTATATGTTTTGATCAATTTCAACATTTTGCCAGCTAGTAAACCAAATGGTAAATGGACTGGTTCTTGTACAGCACTTTTCTATTTTGCCTGAGCACTCGAAATCCTTGAAACCTGTCTAATTCAGATCAGGACCTGAAAGCACCAGCAGCCCAGATCAGCTGATCACAGCCTGTACACAAAGAAAATTTACTGAAGCTTTGAATAGAAATTGCGATTCTTAACCTCTTGTTGAGCCACTACAACCAATTTTAGAGTTCCCCCACCTGCTGAATCCCACTTTAACCCGTTCCTTACTCATTTTCTGTTTAGAGTCGCTCTCTACCAGAGGTGGGACCAAGTCATTGTTTTGCAAGTCTCAAGTAAGTCCCAAGTCTTTATCCTCAAGTCACAAGTCAAGTCTCAAGTAAAGTCAAGCAAGTCAGAGTCAAGTCGTAAGTCAAGACAGACAACTTTCAAGTCAAGTCCCAAGTCCGAAACTTTGAATTTCAAGTCCTTTCAAGTCTTTTTTTTAACCCTCTGGGGTCCCGGGTATAATTGGCCGTTCTTGACTACTTTTGATTTTACTTCTATATTTCACTTTTAAAATATGTTTTTCTTGCCTTGTTTGGTATCATTATTTACAGCACAACCTCAAATATCTGAAATTTGAGTTATTTTTTTCATTTTGGTATACTATATTAGCACAGTTGATCTAAATTCAGACAAAAAATTCAGAATCCGAGTAGAAAAAAGTTATATTTTTTTACATGTTTAACGAATCATTTTCATAACTTGAAATGCAAATAGAAATTGTACATTTCTAAAAATTATGCACAAGTTTTGCAAACAACAAAGTTATCTGGTACTATTTACCTAAAAATGCAGCCAAGGCCTCAGGCGTTTTTTATATAACCATTTAAATCTATTTACAGAACAATCAGGTGTGCTGCATCAAATAAGAAGGCACACAAATTATTTGTGCCAGTCCAAAAAATGTAGTTTGTTTTCAGTATAAGACAGAGGAGAACACCACAGGCCTAAACCCTGCAGGTCTGACAACTGGAGGTGCAACAGTCCAGTTTTCTATGTGGAGACAGCGTTTACACTGGAATCTCCCTTTGACAGCTTTTTTAGATCAAATATGAAATTCAGCAGTCTAACCGACACACAATACAAAACAATAACTACACAACAAACTAACTACAGCCTCCAAACACGCTAAACGTCACTAATGTCTCACATATGAAAACTCTCTCTCTCTCTTTCTTTCGCTCGCCCGCTGGCAATCCAGCGGCGCGTGCACACGCAGCGGCTTCTCTCTCTCCCGTCTAAAATGCAGTGTTTTTGTAAGCGAGGATATGCCCGAACACTTCTTCTCGACATCGGCAGAAACAAACTTTTTAAGTTAAACTCTGTGGTCACCGAGGAGTTGAAAGAACTGGGTCTGCTCCATAGGCCTACCCAATCACCGACCCCCACTCCTATACTTCGTCCACAATGGAGGCGCCTCAAGCGGTGTGAGAGGAAGCAGAAGAGGGGTAAGCGTGGTGGCATCCGAGCTAGGCTAGCGGCTAGCCCACACAAACCCGCCATCCCCTCTATCGTTCTGGCCAACGTACGCTCGCTAGAAAATAAATTGGACGACATCCGACTGCTACGTTCATCTCAAAGGAATGTAAAGGGCTGCTGTGCTTTTGTGTTCACGGAAACATGGCTCAGCGACAGTGTCCCGGACCGCGCCATTCAGCTCGACCAGCTAACATGCTACCGTGCTGACAGAGTCATCGTCGCGGGAGGTAAGACCCGCGGGGGAGGACTTTGTGTTTACATCAATGATGCCTGGTGTCGCGATGCTGTTGCAGTCTGCAAACACTGCTCACCAGTGCTGGAGATTATGGTTATTAAGTGCCGGCCATTCTATCTACCGAGGGAATATACAGCCATATTACTGTGCGCTGTGTACATCCCTCCCTCCTCCAATGTCAACAACAGGAGTGAGGCACTGAATGAACTGTACCAGCACATCAGTGAGCAGCAGACAGCCCATCCTGATGCTTTTCTCATCTTAGCTGGGGATTTCAATCATGCAGACTTAAAGTGCGTGTTTCCAAAAATACAACAACACATAGACTTTCCAACAAGGGGAAATAACACACTGGACTTTGTTTAAACCACCCAGAGAGGAGCTTACAAAGCTTTTCCCCTCCCCCACCTTGCCGCCTCAGACCATATTACTGTCATGCTAGTGCCTGCTTACAAACCGCTTGTTAAAGTCTCCAAACCAGTTCGTAAGCGGATACAGGTGTGGCCAGAAGGGTCTTCAGAGGCCTTACAGGACTGCTTTAACACCACAGACTGGAACATGTTTAAGCAGGCTGCCACCTATAACAACACCATTGACCTTCAGGAGTACGCAGAGACTGTTACTGCCTACATCAATAAGTGTATTGAGGATGTAACAGTCACGAAAACCATAACGTTCCGGGCTAATCAAAAACCATGGATGACAGGAGAGGTCTACAGGCTGCTGAAAGCTCAGAATGCTGCCTTCAGAGATGGAGACGAGGCGAGCCTGAGGACAGCTAGGGCCAACCTTTCCCGTGGCATCAGAGAAGCTAAGAGACAGTACTCCAGGAAAATATCTCATCACTTCAAAGACAGCAGAGACTCACGGAGCCTATGGCGGGGCATTCAGACCATCACAGATTATAAGCCCCCACCACGGACCTGTGATAGCACTATCCCTATGCTGAATGAGCTGAACACTTTCTTTGCTCGCTTTGAAGTCCAAAACAGTACCACCGCACAGAAGATTCCACCCCCTCCTGGTGACCAGGTGATGACTCTGTCCCCGGACAGCGTGAGGAGATCCCTCAGCAGGATCAATGCACGTAAAGCCCCGGGTCCTGACAACATTCCTGGTCGTGTACTGAGAGACTGTGCAGTGGAACTCACTGATGTCTTCACAGACATCTTCAACATATCACTCATCCAGGCTGTCGTCCCCACATGTTTTAAAGCTACCATAATCATTCCGGTTCCAAAAAAGTCATCTCCCTCCGGCTTTAATGACTATCGTCCTGTTGCACTCACTCCCATCCTGATGAAGTGCTTCGAACGACTAGTCATGCAACATATCAAGACTGTCCTGCCCCCCTCCCTGGATCCCTTCCAGTTTGCGTATCGGCCCAACCGCTCAACCGATGATGCCATTTCCACTGCACTCCACTCAGCACTCACACACCTGGACAAAAAAGATTCATATGTTCGAATGCTGTTCTTAGATTTTAGTTCAGCATTCAACACTATAATCCCCCAACAGCTCACTCAAAAGCTGGTCCAGTTGGGGTTCAACACCTCACTGTGCAACTGGCTGTTAGATTTCCTCACCGGAAGACCTCAGGCAGTACGGGTCGGCAGTAATACATCCAGTACCATCATTTTAAACACGGGGGCCCCGCAGGGATGTGTGTTGAGCCCCCTCCTCTTCACTCTGCTGACCCATGACTGCACTCCATTATACAGCTCCAACCTCTTCATCAAGTTTACGGATGACACAACGGTGGTGGGTCTCATTAGCAACAGGGATGAGACCGACTACAGAAAGGAGGTGAGACGCCTGGCCACGTGGTGTGTTGACAACAATCTCTCTTTGAATGTGGAGAAGACGAAGGAGATTGTTGTGGACTTCAGGAGAATGCACACCAAACATGCTCCTCTGACCATTGACGGAGTGTCTGTGGAGAGAGTGAGCAGCACTAAGTTCTTGGGTGTGCACATTACAGAGGATCTCTCCTGGACGTACAACACCACAGCACTGGCCAAGAAATCACAGCAGCGTCTCTTCTTTCTCCGCAAACTAAGAAGAGCAGGAGCACCAGCCCCCATCATGTACACTTTTTACAGAGGCACCATCGAGAGCATCCTGTCGAGCTGCATCACTGTGTGGTTCGGAGCCTGCAATGCGTCCTGTCATAGAACCCTCCAACGCATAGTGAGAGCTGCAGAGAGGATCATTGGTATCTCTCTCCCTTCCCTCCAGGACATTTACAGCACCCGTCTTACTAAAAAAGCCCTTTGCATAGCGGCTGATCCCACGCATCCAATGCAAAGCTTCTTCAAGCTGCTGCCGTCAGGGAGGAGACTGCGGAGTCTCCAGGCCAGGACCAGCAGACTGAAGGACAGCTTCATCCATCAGGCTGTCAGGAAGCTTAACTCCCTCCCGACTCTGCCCCTCTCCCCTCTTCTCCTCCACGGTTTCACTGAATTCTGTACACACACACACACACACACACACACACACACACACACTCTCTGACTCACTCACTGGCCTGCACTAGTTACCAGTCACCTTGTGGAGCATTGGACTGCCATTATCTCATAAGTCTTTGTTGTTACATTATCTCTTACCGTACATTACTAAAAATTTGCACTAGTTGCCTATTTGCACTACTCTGCCTGGTTTACACTTAATGTCATTTACCCTTACTTGAATATTGTATATTGTATATTGTATAGCTTTCTTGTTATACGGAAAACTGTATTGTATCTATTTAAATTTTAACTTTTTTTAATTATTTTACTTGCATTCTTTTTAACCACTCTCTTATATCTAAGTGTTCATTTGCTATTCATTGAGGGTTTGAGAGTAACGAAATTTCTATTCTCCGTATGTCCTGTACATGTGGTAGAATTGACAAATAAAGTTGACTTTGACTTTGACTTTTCCGTTGCGGGTGTCACTCCTAAAAACTTCCCCTTCTCCCTAAACAACCAAATGTCACATGTTGCCTTATCATTTTTTTGATTGGCTGACATGGTAAACTCTAACACCAATAGGGAAGGGGTGTTTTTTCTTTTTCTTTTTTCACTGGCAAGTGGAGAGCGTATGCTAGGCTGTCTGTAGAAAACGCCGTTTTTGTCTAGCTTCCCTGTTGAGAATAACCTTTGCAAATAAACAACAGCTAATAATATAAGATCAAAGTATTTTATTTGATGTATTGACATAAATGACAGAAGAAAAAGGCCATGTATAGCAGGACTACTCAATTACACACTAAGGTGGGCCAGATTTTCTAACCAAAAAAAAAAATTTTACCTGGCTCAGACATGCAAAAGTTAAACACGACCATACACTAATTGCAAATTAAACACAGTGATTTTGAATTGTGATGTGATGGTAAAATAAATATGTCAGTCTAAACTGGGTTAAATCTACGGGGTGAATGATGGGGAGGAGACGGAGAGAGACTGAGTACAGCTACAGAACCCACTTTCTGAAACGGACCCTGCTCACCATTCACCGACAATTCTGAACTAACAAGTTGCATGTTATTCTTGGATGCGCTTGCAGGACGGGATTTAAAATAGCATGACAAACATATCATACCTGTTAAAGCCAAACAGTATCATCAACGTAGCCCGAAGAACATTTGCTAATAAGATGAAGTTAGCTAAGTCAGCTGTCTCATCGTAGCAAAAAAAAAAAAAAAAAAAAGCACCACCTACCGTTCTTTATGCAACTTCAAATGTCGGATAAAGTTGGAAGTTGTTCCATCTCCGTCTGTGATTCTCTTCTTGCATGTTTTGCATATTGCATTTCGTTTTTTGTTGACTACTTCGTAGTTTATGTACCCGAAAGAAATTACTCTTGGAAGCATTTTTGGCTCGAGCGTTTTTGTTCTTGTTTTTTTCAAATCTGGTTAATTTGATTGGCTGTGCTACAGCCCACGCTCACATACATACGGTGTGTGGTAAGAATGAATGAATGAATAAAGTGAATTAATGGTCCGCACTTTTTATATAATATGTATGTTAAATTTTAGATTTGGGTAAAATATCAAGTCTTTTCAAGTAAACAGGTTCAAGTCCAATTCAAGTCCCAAGTCACTGGTGTAAAAGTCCAAGTCAAGTCACAAGTCTTACAACCTTTTTTCAAGTCAAGTCTAAAGTCATAAAATTAATGACTCGAGTCTGACTCGAGTCCAAGTCATGTGACTCGAGTCCACACCTCTGCTCTCTACAATGTAGAGATATTTTAAAATCTTTCGTCTTTTTCTCTGCTCATGTTCTACCAAACTGATTCAAGCTGAGTATATTTATGAAAATTAAAATTTAAAGAAGTAAAGGTCATTTTCTTATGTACAGGGAGTGCAGAATTATTAGGCAAATGAGTATTTTGTCCACATCATCCTCTTCATGCATGTTGTCTTACTCCAAGCTGTATAGGCTTGAAAGCCTACTACCAATTAAGCATATTAGGTGTTGTGCATCTCTGTAACGAGAAGGGGTGTGGTCTAATGACATCAACACCCTATATCAGGTGTGCATAATTATTAGGCAACTTCCTTTCCTTTGGCAAAATGGGTCAAAAGAAGGACTTGACAGGCTCAGAAAAGTCAAAAATAGTGAGATATCTTGCAGAGGGATGCAGCAGTCTTAAAATTGCAAAGCTTCTGAAGCGTGATCATCGAACAATCAAGCGTTTCATTCAAAATAGTCAACAGGGTCGCAAGAAGCGTGTGGAAAAACCAAGGCGCAAAATAACTGCCCATGAACTGAGAAAAGTCAAGCGTGCAGCTGCCAAGATGCCACTTGCCACCAGTTTGGCCATATTTCAGAGCTGCAACATCACTGGAGTGCCCAAAAGCACAAGGTGTGCGATACTCAGAGACATGGCCAAGGTAAGAAAGGCTGAAAGACGACCACCACTGAACAAGACACACAAACTGAAACGTCAAGACTGGGCCAAGAAAACACACAAGCTGAAACGTCAAGACTGGGCCAAGAAATATCTCAAGACTGATTTTTCTAAGGTTTTATGGACTGATGAAATGAGAGTGAGTCTTGATGGGCCAGATGGATGGGCCCGTGGCTGGATTGGTAAAGGGCAGAGAGCTCCAGTCCGACTCAGACGCCAGCAAGGTGGAGGTGGAGTACTGGTTTGGGCTGGTATCGTCAAAGATGAGCTTGTGGGGCCTTTTCGGGTTGAGGATGGAGTCAAGCTCAACTCCCAGTCCTACTGCCAGTTTCTGGAAGACACCTTCTTCAAGCAGTGGTACAGGAAGAAGTCTGCATCCTTCAAGAAAAACATGATTTTCATGCAGGACAATGCTCCATCACACGCGTCCAAATACTCCACAGCGTGGCTGGCAAGAAAGGGTATAAAAGAAGAAAAACTAATGACATGGCCTCCTTGTTCACCTGATCTGAACCCCATTGAGAACCTGTGGTCCATCATCAAATGTGAGATTTACAAGGAGGGAAAACAGTACACCTCTCTGAACAGTGTCTGGGAGGCTGTGGTTGCTGCTGCACGCAATGTTGATGGTGAACCGATCAAAACACTCAGAGAATCCATGGATGGCAGGCTTTTGAGTGTCCTTGCAAAGAAAGGTGGCTATATTGGTCGCTGATTTGTTTTTGAATGTCAGAAATGTATATTTGTGAATGTGGAGATGTTATATTGGTTTCACTGGTAAAAATAAATAATTGAAATGGGTATATATTTGTTTTTTGTTAAGTTGCCTAATAATTATGCACAGTAATAGTCACCTGCACACACAGATATCCCCCTAAAATAGCTCAAACTATAAACAAACTAAAAACTACTTCCAAAAACATTCAGCTTTGATATTAATGAGTTTTTTGGGTTCATTGAGAACATGGTTGTTGTTCAATAATAAAATTATTGCTCAAAAATACAACTTGCCTAATAATTCTGCACTCCCTGTATTAATGTTACTTTAATGATACATTAATATAGCACAAGGTTCAATTAGCTTTGCACAAAAATAGCTGGTAGAAAAATCCTCCAAAGAGTTACTTTTACTGGAGTGGTTTTGCCACTAATATCTGTACTTCTGATTAAGTACAGAATGTCTTTGCTTTTGCCATCTCACACTCTTTCATGTTTAAATCCATCTTTAATGGGACCACAGAGGAAATATTTGCTGGAGCACACCTCATGTCCCCCAGAATCCTTACTTTGTCCATGTGAATTTTAAACAATCAAATCTTGTGAAAATGGCCACAACTTGTATATTTAACACAGACATAATAGGGGAGACCGGGGATAGTTGTAACGTGGGTCAGTTGTAACACTTCCAATTTCTCGGATCAGGGCTAAGTTTCAAATGATGCGACTCATCCTGTGCATGCCCAATTCAGTTCTGCTATCACATGTGAAAAATCAGCACATTTTGTCAAACACAGACAATATAACACGAAAAAAAGTAATTTGTATGCCAAAAAGTAAGTTTTTCTACTTTATTTCAATTTCTAATAGCATTATCTGCTTTGCAGTCAAGTGGAGCGTGCGTCTGTCCTCTCAGTAAGTGAGTGAGACAGTAGACAGCGGTGAGGAGGGCTGTGCGAGTGCATCGCAAAAACACATAAATATGCCTGACACCTATAAACAAAGCAGCATCTGGCTGCAGTTTAAAGACCTTTTTGTCTTTGTCTTGGTATTGGTCTTGTCTTGTCTTGGTCTCGATACCCTCTAATCTTGGTATTGTCTTGGTCTTGGTTTAGGCAGTCTTGACTAAAAGTCTACAACTTTATTACTTTCATTTTCTTCCAAAAGCAGTTTTTGAAACATCTTTGTGAACTGACTAATGCTTGAACATTGCTGTAGGTCCACAGGAAAACTGTTCCACAGTTTTACCTCACAAATGGTAAAACAAAAGGTTTTAACCCTTGTCCATGCTTTAAGAGTCTTCATCAATGTTCCCTCTAAGCTGCGCACGTGCGCAATTGCGCACTGCTGGCACGGTCTCTGCGCACAGAAAATCTGCGTTGCGCACAAAAAAAATCTAACCTGAATTGAAATTAAAATTAAAACTTTAAGAATTCTGTTTTGCAGTGTTAGTCAGTAAGTGACTGGCTGCTCCTGTATGGGATTAGAACGATGCCACCTTATCCTATAGTCCAGCCAATAATGCGATTCACATTCGTATACACGCAGCCAATCAACGTCGTTGACAGGCTATGACAGCGTCCTATGTGCCGACACCGGTGTTTTAGCTAGCAAAGCGGCGTGGCTGACGTGCAGTGAAGCCACATTAATGACAACGTGTACAACCATTGGAGATGTGAGCAGGACAGACGGAACAATTGACGGAAAAAGTGTGGACTTTATACCAGTTTTTAAATTGTGTTGAGAGGCCACGTAAAACCAGAGTTATGATAAAAATATTTGCAATGTTTGGTTTTCTTCCTGAATACTATCGTTGTTTATATTTACTGCGGGAAGAAACGGTAAAAACGGCGTTTTATAAGGAAACCGCTCGAAAGCACTCTCTGCCTGTGAGCAAACACAACACCAAAAACCCCCCACCCTTTCCTATTGGTCGAAAAAATTACCGTGTCGACCAATCAAAAAATGATATGGCAACGTGGCATCTAGTTGTTAAGAAACGGGGGGAAGTTTTAGGAGTGACGGCGGTGTTCTGAGATGTGAGAGATTTGAGACGTTTAGCGCAAATCTTGTGTAGTTAGTGTGTAGTGTAGTCAATAGTTTTGTTGGTGTGTCAGAACAATGAGGCGGCTGCTGAATGTTACAGGTGTTACAGGAGTGATACATCTCCTGTTGTCAGGCCTGCAGGTATCAGGCTGTTGTTCTCCTTTATCTCATAGTGGACAGAAATTATTTTTTGGAGTGGCACAAATAATTTGTGTGGCATCAGATTTGATGCAGAACAGCTGATTGTTCTGTAAATAGTTTGAAATGTTTATTTAAAAACGCCTTGGCTGCATTAAAAAAGAAAAAAATAGCTGCAAAAAACTTTGTTGTTTGCCAAACTGAGTTACTTCTTTGAAGTAGTAACTATACAATTAATTGCCCAGCATTGGTCATTATATACTGTATTTTGCAGAAAGAGAGTTATAGGACTCTCCCAGACCACAGACTCAGACTCATAATACAAGTCAGAGCTTTATGAAGAAAAAAAAAAGAAAAAGTTGTGTTTTCAAAATTGGAGTTAAAGTTATTTTTACTTCCAATAGTGTTAACATACTACACAGGTCATGAACAAGATTTTTTAAATTTTCATTGTAAGTGGGCTAAAGCAGTTAATTAAAAGTAGTCTAACATAAATGTAAATGTTGTAATTTGATTATTGTAATAAACCATGTAACTTGGATGGATTAGATGCTGGCGTGACCACAGTGCACACGTCTGATGTCGCTCACAGTGGTCCAAGGGATCGCTCAGGGAGTTTGTGTGTTCGCTCAGACACATGAAAAATTAGAGGGAACATTGGTCTTCATATTTAATTTTCCCCTCAATTCATCCTCTGTACATTTCCTGGTACTGTGTCTGGCTTTGTACATAATTTTTGCAGTTTTATATTTTATAAAATCCATAAACTTCAGAATTGTTAATTTCATGAACAATTCAAGAAAAGTTAGGAAGCAAAGAAAGACAGTCATCGTCTCCATTGTAAGTGGGCGGGGGAGGATGCTACAGTTTGTACAAGAAGCATCAGCTCTGATTTATTTTAACTTTAGGGCTTGACGAAGAAGCGCAAGAGAAAATCTTCACATGATACAGTTACATACAAATTACATACACATGTATAATGTTTAAAAATATAATCAAACATTAATGAATTATTGGGCAATATCAGAAAAGCAAAAGACATTCTCTGTTTACCACAACATGTACCAAATTAATTTAATAAAGTTACATATGAATAACTTAATGGGGATATAAGTCAAACTTACTTCTACAGTCAGACTGAGTTGCAGTTCTCTTAGTGTGCACTGATATGACTCATACGCATTTGTTGTTTCCTACATGACCAAATTTGACTGATAACATGCAATAGAGATGAAACTGACTGACCCGCCTTCCTTCTGGCTGCTTTTGCTTTTTCTGATTTCCTAAGTTGTTCTAAGAAACTTGTCAGAATTTTTTTAAATTTACAAAAACAGGATGCGTCCATTTAAACTCTGATATGCTTATAATGAGTTACATAGTGACTGTAGTTTTACATTTGCAAATAAATGTTTCATAGAAGTACCTTCAGCAACAGTTAATTCAGCAGTGACTTTGTTCTTACTTTCATCAGTGAATTTGTGACATAAACCAGGGACAGCAGAAAGATGAGGATTAAAACGTTGGTGTTTCTGACACCAGCCAGTCCTCTGCTCCTGAACGCTGCTGCTGCCATCACTGTGGAAATAAAAACAGCCTTTGAGCTTAAGAGAAAATGAAAGAAAATAAAAGAAATGAATAAACAAAGAATCAAATCTATGTTTCCTCTTGTTATGTTAATAATATATTTTTAAAAAACATCTTAGGTATAAACCATCCTATGGTGCAGTTTTGCTGATCTTACCTGCCTGCTGAAGGGACAAACAGCTTTTTCACAGACTGAAAACACAAGGGAATCACATGCTACAAATACTTAATGTTCTCCTGATGTGACTTCCCACTGATCTGTGAGCTGCTCTTTCACTTTTATCTCACAGTAGTGATATGATCTATGTGGCGGGGGTGTGGTCTCCGGCCTGCCGCAGCAGAGGGGTGTTACAGTGAGCTCTCAGGGCGGTGCCGAGGTGTGGCTGAGAGGGCGGGTGTGACTGCTCAAGGTGATCATCTTCTTCTCTCTATTTTTAAATAGTGATGACGGGGACGGAGACTGGGAGGAAGAAGCAGCTGTTCCTGTGTGACTGATGCTGGAACATCAGAACGAAAATAAAACTAACCTATAGTGAATGAAATCCAGTGTGCGTGTCGGGTCCTTACCACAATCTACTTTACAGGAACAGAGGCCCACTTTAAACTGTCCAAGATCATCCCACATATTTAAGTTTTATCAAGAGCCATCGCAGCAGGTGGCAGAAAAAGCAGGTGAATGCCTTTAAGGACTGCAACATTAACGACGTTTAAAGACAAAGAACTCTTTTTTTAGGACACTGGAATAGAATATAGAAATGAAGCAGAAGCCAATCCAATGTTAGAGCCAGCAGCAAGTTTGTTAAACATGACACCAGTCCATAGTGCAGTTTTGTAATAATTCAAATTTTAGATTTTTCATTTAATAATCAATTCATCTTTCTCAGATAATCAGTAGCATATCTTAACATAAAAATGGACATTACAGAGGACTGAGCAATATACGCATATAACTAATGTACTAATGGTAGCTAACTATGGAGATACAAGTGTTTATAATTTGATGCAAACACTGAAAACTAAAAGTATAAGAGGCCCTGGTCAGACCCTCTGAGACCTTAATTTACAGTCTTTTTTTTTTTTTGCATCAATTTTTTTTCTGTTTCTTAAACATGTGATCATTAAATAATGATTGTATGTTTGTGACGTACTCTACAATCCTTAAAATGCAAAGTTTTTTTAATTTAATGTATATACTGTAACTCTACAGTTTCGAGAACCTAACTGTTTGTAATAGTTTACAATTTACTTTGCTATTAGTACAAAAATGTAGAACATTGTGTTCCAACAGTGTCTCATTTGTTTATTAATACTTATCATCATTCATGTTTGCACATAGCCAATTCAGTAATGAGCCACAGCTGTCCTCTTTCTTTGTGAGTTTCACAATTTGTAAAACTGGGCAATTATAATAATTTGAATGTCTTTTGCTAATGCTACTTAACAAACAACACAGACATGTGCTTTAAGTTTACATAAAAATCACAGATTCAGACAAGAATAACCCTCTGCTTTTAGTCCAGCAGCACTGAAGGGAACTTAACTAGATAGCTCATTATCCTCATCACCTGGCATTGAGGTAAAACCAGAAAAAATAACCTGGCCCTTTTATTTAAAAAAATAATATCCAGCAGTTCAGGAGGCCGACCGCATGGCCAGCAATGCTCCACTGGGGAACGACGGAGGTGATGGGACACCTTGGGCGGCTTGGCAGGTGCCTGCTTAGCGCAGACTTCTGGCTCAGGTGGAGCAGGACTAGCAGTCTGCTCTGGATGCTGGTACTGGCGCTCATGTTGACGGCTGGCCATTCTCTCCCTCGCAGCAGGTATGGGTGCTGGCACTGACCAAATGCGAGGACTCGCAGGCTGGCTTGGAATATGAACAGTTTTATATTAGGGGCTAAGAGACCTGAACACAAATGGCTAAATTAAACAGGCGCACACACGAGGAGTTGACAGCAACGTGACCAGGAGCAGAGATAGAAAGGATAATGAGTGTAGAAAGGCCCCAAAGTTTATAGGACAAGTCTATTCTGTTCTTATACAGGTGTTTATAAGTTTCAGAACAAACCTCAAGCTTCTTTTTCTACACTCTGAGACAGTTTGGCTTTAATTGGTGTTGTGGCCGACACACCGGGGTGACCGCAGTGCTGAAGACTGAATCACATCAACAACCGTGTAATTAAAAATATTTCTCAGTCACCTTACAATCATGGGATCTCAGGCAATGGGCACTACCATTATATAAGTACCACTTCTATTCTCCAGAAAATATTCATGACATTCATGAAGGTAAAAAAAGATCCATTCATCTATTTGGATTTATCTTTTTAAGTTAAATATTTCTGTTCTAATAGTTTTGTGGATACAAAATAATACGACAGGAGTTGAAGGAAAGTAACACATTTATTCTCATTTGGGGCGACTGAGGATGGATCAGATGAGTTTGCCACCTACCTTGTGTCCTCATACCTGGTGGTAATGGACAGCATGTTGTCTTATCAGTACTGGGGTCTTTTGTTTGATGGTTCCACAGTGCCTCCCTCTGGCCGTGATGAAGTACTACACCCCTCTGCTCTTTCTATTACAGGGAATGTCTAGAAAGCACAAACCTTTAATAATCACAGCTGAGATCATAAACTGTAGTTATCCTTCCTTCCTTTCCTTCTTCCTTCCTCTTAAGCACTTAAGGGTTGAAGGAGATGGCTTGAAGACTATCCCAGCTTTCACAAGGTAAAACTCAGGGTACACACTTGACAGTTCACCACTCATGATCACATTGACAATAGATGATTGTAATTGCCAAAAGACTTACCAATTAAATGGCCTGTATTTGTATAGCGCTTTACTAGTCCCTAAGGACCCCAAAGCGCTTCACACACCCAGTCATCCACCCACTGACACACTGATGATAGCAAGCTACATTGTAGCCACAGCCACCCTGGGGCGCACTGAAAGACGCGAGGCTGCCGGACACTGGCCACCACCAGTAGGCAACGGGTGAAGTGTCTTGCCCAAGGACACAACAACTGTCCGAGCCGCGGCTCGAACCGGCAACCTTCCCATTACAAGGCGAACTCCCAAGTCTTGAGCCACGATCGCCTTAACCTAAAGAGCGAGTTGTTGGAGTGTGAGAGGGAGCCGGAGCACCCTCAGACAACACAACATGCAAACAGCAGCCAGCAGATTCACATGCAGGACCTTCTTGCTGTGAGGCAACAGTACCAACCACTGCACCACCGTGCTGACCTTAGAGTGCAGTTGTATGGTGGAAAATGTTACTGTGGATGCTTTAGATTATATTACATACAGAAAGAAGTACTGGTTTATTATTTTAGTGGGCAAAAGAGTCAAGATTGGATCTAAAGGATGTAAATGGACAAGCACAGTGCATTTCTACTCAGTCTGAACACTCGACACAGCCTCATTCACCCAACTGCACACACATGATTAGGGGAAACTCAACGTTCAGTATCTTCATTTTTCATCAAAAGACTTTCTCTGTATCTCTGCTCTGTTTGTTTTTGACTTGAAACACTAAATAAAAGTTTTACTACACATCTGTCTCTATTGTTTAATCAGCAGCTGTAATACTAAACTGTCCAAAATTTAAAAGTCTACATTTAGTAGATTTAGAGATATTTATTTCACCACTTTTAGTTAATGATACTTTATAAACCTATTCTGCTGTTTAACAAAGACAGTATCATCATGTTTAAAGCACTTTTCAATCTGACAGCAGCACTCAGTTCTCCTGCACATGTGTGATCTTGGAGTGAACTGAAGGTTCAGATGCATCTCTCAGGTCCTGTGTGGAGACTTTGCTGGACTTTGTCTGTCTGTTAAAGATGTGATTTTCAGATGCTATTCAGCTGGTGTAGATAGTCGGGGTTTAGGTCTAAAACATTGTCTTTTGTCCTCATCTCATCCAGTTTCATGAGATAAATGTTTGGTACAAGGACTGGACTGAAAAAGACTGAAAAGAGAAACTTTGAAAGAGTTTTAGAAGCCTGGAGGAAAAGCAGTGCTTGTTTAATCAAATGTAATAATACACATTGTTTAAATGTCCCAAAGTAAAGAGATCTCTCTGTGAACCTTTAATTCGTCACCCTCTTGTGGCAGCACCTGGCTACTGTTACTTGCACATGTGCATTGTGGTTTTTTGTTACGTTATAATTTAATACAAAACCCTTTAATTAAATTAGTGAGTTGAAGTAATATATGAAATATTAGTGTTAAGTAAGTCCCAGAGTTCAGTTTTTTATAAATACAGTGTACTGTATTTATTCTTATTCTTATTTTATTTCATTCTAATTTTTGCTTCATAACTTTTGCACTGTCCACTTCCTGCTGTGACAAAACAAATTTCCCACGTGTGGGACTAATAAAGGTTATCTTATCTTATCTTATTGGACATTAGCTACATTTAATAAGAAGATATGAGATCCAAATATATGCTTATGTCAACACATGTTCATTTTGATGAAGTTTACTGAACAAATTTGAATCATCACAACAACCAAAATGTTAGCAACACATCATAAAGTTTATTATTCTAACTATGGTAACCATGTTGTCCAGAATCGTGACATCGCACCCATTTAGAATCTTACCACCACTTTGAGCCTTTGATCCTTAAACCCATAAATAGGGGTGAGAAGCAACAACTTTTAGTCTGTTATTTGCAGCATCTATGTTCGCAGCCTTCGACTGTTCGTGACACAGATTTAGAGTCTTACCACCAACGTGATCATTTGATCCTAAAACCGACAAATAACGGTGAAAAACAACGACATTTAGTCCATTACTGGCAGCATTTCTGTTTGCAGCCCTCAACTGTTCGCCAGAGAAGCATTTGGACACATTTGGATCCTGACTCCAGACTCCAACATGTCTCAAGGAGAAGAACCAAAAAGTCAAGAAGTTGACCCCGGCGCTCTTCACTGGGATGAACCAGAAGACCCTTACCTCTCCTCTCTTCCCTGGGCTGAGCAAGTTGAATTAGAGGAGAAGCACTTGGCAGAAATGGAGAATGAAAATCTTCTTAACAGAGAGAAGATTGCCTTATTGATGGAGGAAAATGAGAGACAGAGCGCTCAATTAAAAAAAATGTCCTACCTGCTCCAAGAAAAGGAGAGTATTATTGAGGAAAAAAAGTGGGATATCAAAGACATGGAGGAAAGGAACCAAGAGCTCCAAGGAAAGCTGGATGAAGCTCTAGAAAAAATTAAAGAAATCCTCCAGGAGAAGAAACAACAGGACATGAGAGAAAGACAGATGCATGATCAACTTGAAAAGATGGAGATGAAATACAGAGTGGTAAAAGCAAGGGATGATAAAAATCAGGAAACAAATAAAGAGGTTCTTCAAGAGAAAAGGCAGCAGCAGATCAAACAAAAGCGAATGGGCCGCGAGCTTAAAGACATCAAGAAACAAAATGACGAGCTGCAAATAAAGCTTGATGAAGCTCTGCAAATAAATGAAGCGATCCTCGAAGAGAAGAACCAAGAGGAAATAAAGAAGCGAGACATGGAGAGGCAACTCCAACACATGGAGGGAAAAGACAGGATGCTGCAGGCAAGGCTTAAAGAAACAGTGCACAAATATGACGAGTTGCTGCAAGAGAAAAAGCAACAGGAGATGAAACAAAAAGAACTAGATTGCAAGATTCAGAACATGGAGAAAAACAATGAATGCTTGCAAGTAAAGCTCGATGAAGCTTTCCAAAAAAATACAGAAATCCTTGAAGTGAAAGAAGAACTGGTCATAAACCAGGGAGAAATGCAATGCCAGCTCCAAGGCATGGAAGGAAAATACAGAGCACTGCAGGCAATACATCATGAAACACGGAACAAATATGAAGAGCTGTGTCAAGAAAAAGAACAACAGGACATAAAGCAGAACAAAGAAAAACTTCTTCTTGTCCAAGACTTTGAGAAGACAAAGCAAAAACTGCAAGAACTTGGCAACAAAATTAAGCACACAACAGCTGAACTGGAAGGAGTAAAGGAGAAAGTGCAAAAACAGGAGGCAACAGCTAAAGAACTCAAAGAAAGGCTCAAAGAAGAACAAGCCAAAGTAGAAGAAGTGGAAAAAATATGCAACAAACTTAAGAAGCAAAATACAGAAACAATGGACGAGTTGAGATCCCTCATACTAGAGAAGAAAGTGCTTGTGGAAAAGCAACTCAAGAAGAAGAAAAAGTGCTTCCGCTTCTTCCTCCGCAGGGCCACTCCTGCCTCATCTTCCTCCACCTCTGTTCCAGCTTAATTTTCCCTTCTCCTCTCCCTCCCCTCTCTCCCCAATAATTTCATAATAAACAAAATTGACTGCATTTTAAATGTGTCTGATCAGTGTCTTCATTCAAGAATGAATTGTCTTTGTCACAGAGTCATGTGTATTTTGTCTTTTCCTCGGGCTGGTGATCCTTGCGGTCGTTCAGCCCTGGAGTCCAGATTATTAGTGTTTTAATCACATTTAGTGTTACATTTTAGATCACCACAATAGGATATCCACAATTTAGGATTCAGGCATTTGTTTTAGTTTGATATCGTAATCATTCTATGATTGAGTCGTTAACAGAACCAGCAGTTAGCAGCAATAACTTCAAATCAATGACATTTGCAAGCATTCCTTTATACACAGCATTTCAGTCAGGTTGAGGTCTGGACTTCCATGATGTAGATTTGCTGCTGTGCTTGGGGTCATTATCCTGTTGCATGGCCTAATTTAGAAGAAGCTTTATCTGTCGGACAGACAGCCTCACATTTGACTCTAAAACACTTTGGCATACAGAGGAGTTCGTTGACTGCAAGGTGCTTTATTGCTTGTGTCTGCAGAAGAAGCTCAAATCACCACACTTGAACCAGCTTATTTGACAGTGGGTTTGAGGTGTTTAAGTGTTTGAGTGTCTGAAATACTGACATGTGAACGCCAGAATATAATGGTGAGATTTTAGTGCTGGTTAGATTGCATACACACTGCACATTATAAGGTTTTACAATTTTGCATCTGTGACCATTCAAACACCAGACAGTACTGAATGTTTCTTCTTTCTTTGTGCAACTTTTTTTTTTACAATCATAATGTCCATTTTGGGGTTTTGGATTTTTTAGGGAAAGAAGAGAAGTTTTATTTTTAATGATCAGTATCAGTGATTAATCACTACAGTGGCATAAATAAACTTGTCATGTTTTCACAGATTTATTTTGATGTTACATCATATTTGTAAGAGGAACATTCATTAGGTTTAAACAAAATCATACAAAAGAATTGTAACGCTTGCATATTGTTAACCTAGAAGCACTTTTAGTCTTTGTTAGGTTTATCGAAAAACAATTTGGCAAACACCCTTTTTTGAATGTCATGCTCTTGCAGGCTGCAGTAACATTTGAGTTTTGTAAGTGCAAAGGTCCATTCAAACAGGTGGTGACATTACAATCCTTGGTTTATGTACATTTTGGAGCTTGTCAACATTCAGCATTTCCAAAAGCAGAATAAAAATTTGAAAGCTTGAAGATATATTTACATGTACATTTATTTTCCTTCCTTTTGGTCATACAAATTCTGCCTCTGATGCTTCTGACTTCAGATGTTAGTAAAAAAATATTGTTAATTGGGCAAAACTGTTTCTTTTAAACATATCAGGAGGTTTATTTTCCCTGACATCACCTAAACACAGCTCCTTTGCAATACTGATAAAGTTTCTCTGTACTTTGCCACATTATAACAATGACAAACCCTGGTTCACTCCTAAACTCAAAAAGCTGTGGCTGGAAAAGAGAAAGGTGTTCAGAAGCGGCGACAGGGACTGCTACAGAGAGGCCAAGTACAGGTTCACTAAAGAAGTGGACATTGCTAAACATCAGCACTCTGAGAAGATGCAGCAGCAGATCTCAGAGAATGACTCGGCCTCTGTGTGGAAAAGTTTTAGGAATATTACCAACTACAAGCCTAAAACCCCCACTCCACTGATGACTTGCTCTTGGCCAACAGCCTTAACGACTTTTACTGCCGTTTTGACGAGCCATCAAGCAGCCTTCACACCTCCAACGGCCCCAACAATAAAGACACTTTGGACACTCATTCCCCCACCTCTCCCCCCTCCATAGAGCCATCACCACCATCAAACACTTCACCTACAACACCTCCCTCCACACCCCTCACCAAGGAGGATTTCACACCACCTTCTCCCACCACAACTCTTCATATTCATGAGGCAGATGTGAGGAAGCTGTTTAAGAGTCTGAATGCTCAAAAAGCTCCTGGCCCAGACGGTGTGTCTCCTGCCACCCTCAGACACTGTGCAAATGAGCTGGCCCCAGTGTTTTCTGGCATTTTCAACTCCTCACTGCAGGCATGTCATGTGCCTGCCTGCTTCAAGTCCTCTACCATAATCCCTGTCCCCAAGAAACCAAGGATCACTGGACTAAATGACTACAGACCTGTGGCTCTGACATCTGTGGTCATGAAGTCATTTGAGCACCTGGTTCTCTCCTACCTCAAGACACTCACGGCCCCCCTCCTGGACCCCCTGCAGTTTGCATACAGAGCCAACAGGTCTGTAGACAATGCTATCAACATGGCTCTACACTTCATCCTGCAGCATCTGGACTCCCCAGGAACCTACACCAGGATCCTGTTTGTGGACTTCAGCTCTGCCTTTAACACCATCCTTCCAGACCATCTCCAAGGCAAGCTTTCCCAGATGAATGTGCCTGATCCCATCTGCCGGTGGATCACTGACTTCCTGACGGACAGGAAGCAGCATGTGAGGCTGGGAAAGCATGTCTCGGACTCCCGGACCATCAGCACCGGCTCCCCTCAGGGCTGTGTTCTTTCTCCTCTGCTCTTCTCCCTGTACACCAACTGCTGCACCTCCACCCACCAGTCTGTCAAGCTAATCAAGTTTGCAGATGACACCACCGTTATTGGACTCATCTTGGATGGGGATGAGTCTGCCTACAGGTGGGAGGTTGAACGTCTGGTGTCCTGGTGCAGCCACACACTCAGAAATTAAAGTACAGAAATGTACCTATAGGGGTACAATGTCTTGTCACTGGGGTGGTACCCTCTAAGGTACCATTCTGTACCCTAAACTGTGGGTACTGATTTGTACCCTTGTAATTTGTACCTTTTACACGTCAAACCTGTACTTTAAAGGGCAAAGTTGTACCCTTAGTATAAAGTACAAAAAGAACCCTTAAAAGGAGTACAAAAATGTCTTTCTAAAGGTTCAGTATCTACACATAGATTTCCTATATTTTTCCTCTCAAGATTTGAAAAATTGAAGATACAAAGTCAAAAATACTTGTCACATTTATTACCTTCTTAAATACATTGCTTAACTGTTACATACAAACTGTTATCAACCGAGTATGTGTCATAAGCTGCAACATCAATTTCCTGTCCAGGTTTTAGCAACGTCCATTCACTATCAACTCTAACACTGTATGAATGAAAATGGTTGTCATATAACAGAGGAATGAGAATTTTTCCACAAAAGACCCACATTGTGTCAATATTAAATATGTACTTAATTTGCCAGAACAGAGGAATCTTCTCTGAATGCAGTACATCAATGACAAACACATCTCTTACACAGTATTTGACACTGTTCACAATTACTTCTGACACACGCTGGAAAGCTTTCTTAGCACTATCAACTTCAGAAAAGCCACAATAGACTGTCAGTGCTCGTTGCAGTTCCAGTGGTAATGACAAAAATGGTGTAGTCACACTTTTTCCCAAAACATTTTCAAATTCACCAAGTAAACTTTTGTTAGAAAACTCCCAGCACTGTCTGAACTGATGTCTGTTGCTCAAAGTTGTAGCAATGTTCATAAAATTTCTACAATTGCGGGACAACGTTTTGAAATACTGGTGCTTACTTTCAAATCTCATACACCATAACAAACGTAGAGGGCCGAACATTTCAATCAGTCTTGCATAGTGGATTAAATAATGACACTTTGGTGTAACAGAAGAACAGCAGTCACTGAGTCCACAAGTTATATCAAAATTGGCATCATGGGAGTCCTATGTGCTGAATAAGCTGAATAAGCTTTGTCAAACTAAAGGTTCTTCTGCCACATTTGGAGCACTGATATGGCTGAGGCATGGTGGTCAATACAGAAGATTTATTTGTCTGGTGACTGTGATTGGCAGAGGCCGGTCCTCACCCTCATCTATTTTCACAATGTACTTTTGGAGAAAAATCAGGGTGTTCTTCAGATGTTTTGGGTAAGCAAGGTTGAAGACAAAATACAAGCAGAAAGAAGAGATGATTCCTTCAAAAATACACGAGGTTCTGCACACTTCACTGCCATCCAACTTCACAATGTTTGGAGCGCTTCTGGAGAACACTGGTTTCCAGTCTTCATGAAGTAGCTGAACAGTTGGATAGGGGGTTTTAGGATGAACCTTTGAAGTCAAAAGAGAAGGTAGAGGAAAGCAATATCTTAGTCTCTTAACAAAAGATACATTTGTTTTCCTTTTATATAGACTAAATATTTTAATACACACACCTTTCCAAGTATGACAAAGAGATCCAGTTTCTCCTTGAAGACGTATGGCAGGAATAAAAGTGCAGCCCTTGTGTCAAGATCTGCCAAAAAAAAAAAAAACCCAAAAACAAAACAAGATCACCCATGCATTTTATCTGGCATTTCCAGTTACCTATAAAATTATATAAAATGGAAGCCTTGAAGTTAAAAAAAAAAAAAAGCAAATACCTGGTAGGTCATCAGTGAGAGCCTCCTCTCTTGCATCAAGGTAGAGCTGGTAGAGTGGGGTTTTCCCTCGTGTAAGGTCAATCACCTTTGCTGCAACACATGAGAGCCCTTCACGAAATCGCTGGCTTACATTACCCGTTGTTGGTTGGATCCACCAGAGTTTGTTGCACAGCTACAAGTAAAAAATTCATTTTCAGTACAAAATAACAGTGTATGAAAATGAAATAATCTAAAGTTGATATTAATTATGTATGGTGCTGCATAATTATTTTTTATAGAATTTAACAACAATACTGTAAGAAGTTACATGATACAGTGGAGATTATTGTGGACTTCAGGAAGCACACAGCCCCACTCCCCCCATCATCCTGACTGACACCCTCATCACCTCTGTGGACTCATTCCGCTTCCTGGGTACCACCATCACCCAGGACCTGAAGTGGGAGCCCACCATCACCTCCGTCATAAAGAAAGCCCAGCAGAGGATGTACTTCCTGAGGCAGCTGAAGAAATTCAACCTGCCAACACGGACGATGATGCAATTCTACACTGCAATCATCGAGTCCATCCTCACCTCCTCCATCACCGTGTGGTACGCTGGAGCCACTATCAAGGACAAGCAGAGACTGCAGCGTGTTGTGCGCTCTGCTGAGAAGGTGATTGGCTGCAGACTCCCATCTCTGCAGGACCTGTACACCTCAAGGACACTGGGGCGTGCAGCTCGGATCACAGCTGACCCTTCTCACCCTGGACACAGTCTGTTTGACCTGCTCCCTCAGGCAGGAGGCTCCGGTCCATTCGCACCAGAACCTCTCGCCACAAGAACAGTTTCTTCCCCTCTGCTGTTGGACTCATGAACAATAACCATATGACTGTTCCACCACTAACACATGACCCTACACTGTGTTCACTGCATCATTCCATGTTTGGCACTGATCACCACCTGCACCCATGTATATATCTATCTACTTAGCACTTTTAATTCTTTAATTCTTATTTTTATGTCTATTTAAGCGTTATATGACAGTATGTTTGCACTAAGTACCGCAGCAATTTCCTAATGTTGTAAACCTGCTCAACATTTGGCAATAAACCCTTTCTGATTCTGATTCTTCTGATTCTGATTCTGATTCTTCTGATTCTGATTATATTACAGCAGATGTAGAAGTTGTATCTAAATGGCGATTCTCCATTAATGAATTTGTATAAGGTCAAGTCCTGGATATTTTACTAACTGTAACAACAAACCACTGCTTCCTACTCTATGCATTATAATCTACAACATCTACAAAGACACCTTCCAACAAACGGCTACACTCTATGATCTCAGCTATGATAATTAAAGGTTTGTGCTTTCTAGACATTCCCTGTAATGGAAAGAGCAGAGGGGTGTGGTACTTCATCACGGCCAGAAGGAGGCACTGTGTAACCATCAAACAAAAGACCCCAGTGTTGTCAAGGCAAGGTACTGTACGTTACCACAGGGTATGAGGATACAGGTAGGTGGCAAAATCATTCAATCCATCATCAGTCACCGCAAATCAGAATAAATTTGTTACGTTCATTCAGGTCCTGATGTATTTTATAGCTGCATAAAACTACTGAGAGAAAGATATTAAACAATAAAAGATAAATCCAGATAGATTCAATTAAATGTCTCTTTTTTAACCCATCATGAACTTCAGTGGTATTTTTAAGAGAATAGAAGTAGTTATGAAAGGGTAGTACTTCAGAAAGTCTGAGGATCCATGATTGCAAGGCCATTCAGAAATAGTCACAATATATCTGACCCAGCTCTAATTTGTGAGTGAAATCTATGAAGGTGTGGATATTTAACAGTTTATAAATTTTCTTCCTTCTTGAATTTGTCTTTCAAGTGGAAGACATTTGATTTCAGACGCGACGATAAGGCACAGCCCTCACAAGCTCAGGTCGATGATGATGTGCTCAAGATCTGCGTGTTTCCCTTGAAGCTCGAGGAAAAAATAAAGTCCCTGCGGTCGGTAGATACCACGGTGAAAGAGCGTGGGGCTTGGATGTACACCTCCTTAAAGCGGTCAAAGATTTTGTTGTCCTCATCCCACAGGTAGATCTGTGAGAAGGTGTAGTCGCTTCCCAGAGCCAGATAGTAACGTTCCTTGAAAGAGAACGGCTGGAGAATCATGGAGCCTCGAGAGGGCAAAGCTTGGATCTCAGCAAACTGTTTGGTGCCCCAACGCAGAACTTTGGAATCACCGATATACCGCGTCATAGCCAGGTAGAGCTCCTCCTTGATCCGGAAGTGTTTCACAATCACTACATCCTCCATGTTGGGGATCTCACCCTGCAGGATGAACTTCTGGTTGCTCCGGCTCCACTGGTAGATCACTGGAACCTGTGAGCGGCTCGCTAGAATAAGGTGAGCTTTCCCATCCAAGTCGAGAAACTCTACATCCGTGTCGCGGTACCACTCGTGCAGTGACTGGTACGAATAAAAGCCATTATCATTCCACTTGTAGAGGGTGGAGAGGCCAGCTTTTGAGCTGTCAGCAATCACAAAGAACCAATCAGAGCCAATCTGGAAGGCCTCAATATCATTGGGCTTAGAGATCTTGGACACTTCGATATCCTGGAACTTATTGAACCTGCTTGGTCGTCATCAAACTTGTAAATGTGGGAACCACCAAACAGCTGAGCCACAATGACAAACACCTCATATTTGATGATGACAGATTTGCACCCACAATGGACTGACCTAAAGGGCAGAGAAACACATGAATCGCGTGAGAATGAAACTGGGAGCATTCTGGGAGTGTTTGTTAGCCTAATGTGTGATTTAGACTTCCTAACTTACAGTGTCACTGGAAACTCCCTTTAACCCTTCACCCAACCTTCCACGTAACCTGACATGCACCTCCTGCCCACATAGCAAAATTGGTATGGCCCAGATCTGGCCAACACAATGTGCTTACACATGGCCCACATACCGCAAAGACTGACGGCCCTTTGGTGCCCAGATCAGGTTTGCCAGAGGAGGCCCAGACATGGGCCAGCACAAGGCCAGTTGCAGACACACTGGTGGTCTTGTGCTAGCCCATCTCTGGCACCAAAGGACCGTCATTCTTTGCAGTATGTGGACCATGTGTAAGTTGTGTGCAGCCACGGGCCAGTCGCAGACACACAGCTGACCCTGTGCTGGCCCAGATGTCAGCCAAATGTGTACCTTAATCAAGCCATGTAATAACAACATGTGCCGGAACATAAATAGTGCAAAAGTAACATTACGAACCTCTGTTCAGACAGTGAATGAACTGATTCTTTTACAGCGCATTTCCTTTCCCAAAGTCATACCTGAATTTGAAACATTGGCTACCATAGCAGTATAGTATATCAACATGGCACTTGGGTCTTCCAACTAAAATAGGAAAATAGGAACATAAACAGTGCCATCATTGCCAGACCTGGCCACATCTGGTTGACATATACCCTGCCATGACACCAGTCAGTCAGAAGTGCCAGCTTGATGCCGGATCAGGGGAAAACCTGTTTTCTATGAGCCTGGGCCACATGACCAAACCACAATCGAGCAAGATATGGCATGCCATCACATAGACAGTGCCATCTATACCAGGCCTGGCCCATATCTGGATGGCATACGTCTTATCATGCCAGAAGTCAGCCAGCAGTGCCGGCTTGATACCAGATCTGGGCCAGACCTGCTTGCTATGTGGGTTAGAGATGTAACTACACGTTGGGTCGAAACAGCCTGCAAGGACTTAAATGGTTAGAAGGTTGCGCTGCAGGATCAAGAGGGGTTTCCAGTTATCTCGTAGGTTAGGACACATTTCCTGCAAAAGTCGAAATCAAAATTTACCTGTGATGTTATCATAAGTCCTGAAGTTCATTTCTATGTGGTCCACTGGAAAATCATACAGCTCTCTGTGCTGGGAGCAGAAATGGCCACGTAGACATCATTCTTATAGCTGAATGTGTCAACAGACAACGATTCTGAGGCCACAGACCTGGAAACAAATGCAGTTGATTATGAAAAAGAGACATCATTAAATCATGTATAACAGATAACAGTTGTATTTTCAGTCACTGGAACACACAAGTGAGTCAGGTCCCTGAGTCCTCTGAAGGCATATTTGGATGTAGTCTCTAGTTTGTTACTCTTAATGAATCTGTGGATCAACAAGAAGAAAAAGAAAAGTATATTTTTTGATCAATTTCAACATTTGCCAGCTAGTAAACCAAATGGTAAATGGACTGGTTCTTGTACAGCACTTTTCTATTTTGCCTGAGCACTCGAAATCCTTGAAACCTGTCTAATTCAATCAGGACCTGAAAGCACCAGCAGCCCAGATCAGCTGATCACAGCCTGTACACAAAGAAAATTTACTGAAGCTTTGAATAGAAATTGCGATTCTTAACCTCTGTTGAGCCACTACAACCAATTTTAGAGTCCCCCACCTGCTGAATCCCACTTTAACCCGTTCCTTACTCATTTCTGTTTAGAGTCGCTCTCTACCAGAGGTGGGACCAAGTCATTGTTTTGCAGTCTCAAGTAAGTCCAAGTCTTTATCCTCAAGTCACAAGTCAAGTCTCAAGTAAAGTCAGCAGTCAGAGTCAAGTCGTAAGTCAAGACAGACAACTTTCAGTCAAGTCCCAAGTCCGAACTTTGAATTTCAAGTCCTTTCAAGTCTTTTTTTTAACCCTCTGGGGTCCCGGGTATAATTGGCCGTTCTTGACTACTTTTGATTTTACTTCTATATTTCACTTTTAAATATGTTTTTCTTGCCTTGTTTGGTATCATATTACAGCACAACCTCAAATATCTGAAATTGAGTTATTTTTTCATTTGGTATACTATATTAGCACAGTTGATCTAAATTCAGACAAAAATTCAGAATCCGAGTAGAAAAAGTTATATTTTTTTAACATGTTTAACGAATCTTTCATAACTTGAAATGCAAATAGAAATTGTACATTTTAAAATTATGCACAAGTTTTGCAAACAACAAAGTTATCTGGTACTATTTACTAAAAATGCAGCCAAGGCTCAGCGTTTTTATATAACCATTTAAATCTATTACAGAACAATCAGGTGTGCTGCATCAAATAAGAAGGCACACAAATTATTTGTGCCAGTCCAAAAAATGTAGTTTGTTTTCAGTATAAGACAGAGGAGAACACCACAGGCCTAAACCCTGCAGGTCTGACAACTGGAGCAACAGTCCAGTTTTCTATGTGGAGACAGCGTTTACACTGGAATCTGCCTTTGACAGCTTTTTTAGATCAAATATGAAATTCAGCAGTCTAACCGACACACAATACAAAACAATAACTACACAACAAACTAACTACAGCCTCCAAACACGCTAAACGTCACTAATGTCTCACATATGAAAACTCTCTCTCTCTCTTTCTTTCGCTCGCCCGCTGGCAATCCAGCGGCGCGTGCACACGCAGCGGCTTCTCTCTCTCCCGTCTAAAATGCAGTGTTTTTGTAAGCGAGGATATGCCCGAACACTTCTTCTCGACATCGGCAGAAACAAACTTTTTAAGTTAAACTCTGTGGTCACCGAGGAGTTGAAAGAACTGGGTCTGCTCCATAGGCCTACCCAATCACCGACCCCCACTCCTATACTTCGTCCACAATGGAGGCGCCTCAAGCGGTGTGAGAGGAAGCAGAAGAGGGGTAAGCGTGGTGGCATCCGAGCTAGGCTAGCGGCTAGCCCACACAAACCCGCCATCCCCTCTATCGTTCTGGCCAACGTACGCTCGCTAGAAAATAAATTGGACGACATCCGACTGCTACGTTCATCTCAAAGGAATGTAAAGGGCTGCTGTGCTTTTGTGTTCACGGAAACATGGCTCAGCGACAGTGTCCCGGACCGCGCCATTCAGCTCGACCAGCTAACATGCTACCGTGCTGACAGAGTCATCGTCGCGGGAGGTAAGACCCGCGGGGAGGACTTTGTGTTTACATCAATGATGCCTGGTGTCGCGATGCTGTTGCGGTCTGCAAACACTGCTCACCAGTGCTGGAGATTATGGTTATTAAGTGCCGGCCATTCTATCTACCGAGGGAATATACAGCCATATTACTGTGCGCTGTGTACATCCCTCCCTCCTCCAATGTCAACAACAGGAGTGAGGCACTGAATGAACTGTACCAGCACATCAGTGAGCAGCAGACAGCCCATCCTGATGCTTTTCTCATCTTAGCTGGGGATTTCAATCATGCAGACTTAAAGTGCGTGTTTCCAAAATACAACAACACATAGACTTTCCAACAAGGGGAAATAACACACTGGACTTTGTTTAAACACACCCAGAGAGGAGCTTACAAAGCTTTTCCCCTCCCCCACCTTGCCGCCTCAGACCATATTACTGTCATGCTAGTGCCTGCTTACAAACCGCTTGTTAAAGTCTCCAAACCAGTTCGTAAGCGGATACAGGTGTGGCCAGAAGGGTCTTCAGAGGCCTTACAGGACTGCTTTAACACCACAGACTGGAACATGTTTAAGCAGGCTGCCACCTATAACAACACCATTGACCTTCAGGAGTACGCAGAGACTGTTACTGCCTACATCAATAAGTGTATTGAGGATGTAACAGTCACGAAAACCATAACGTTCCGGGCTAATCAAAAACCATGGATGACAGGAGAGGTCTACAGGCTGCTGAAAGCTCGGAATGCTGCCTTCAGAGATGGAACGAGGCGAGCCTGAGGACAGCTAGGGCCAACCTTTCCCGTGGCATCAGAGAAGCTAAGAGACAGTACTCCAGGAAAATATCTCATCACTTCAAAGACAGCAGAGACTCACGGAGCCTATGGCGGGGCATTCAGACCATCACAGATTATAAGCCCCCACCACGGACCTGTGATAGCACTATCCCTATGCTGAACGAGCTGAACACTTTCTTTGCTCGCTTTGAAGTCCAAAAAGTACCACCGCACAGAAGATTCCACCCCCTCCTGGTGACCAGGTGATGACTCTGTCCCCGCACAGCGTGAGGAGATCCCTCAGCAGGATCAATGCACGTAAAGCCCCGGGTCCTGACAACATTCCTGGTCGTACTGAGAGACTGTGCAGTGGAACTCACTGATGTCTTCACAGACATCTTCAACATATCACTCATCCAGGCTGTCGTCCCCACATGTTTTAAAGCTACCATAATCATTCCGGTTCCAAAAAAGTCATCTCCCTCCGGCTTTAATGACTATCGTCCTGTTGCACTCACTCCCATCCTGATGAAGTGCTTCGAACGACTAGTCATGCAACATATCAAGACTGTCCTGCCCCCTCCCTGGATCCCTTCCAGTTTGCGTATCGGCCCAACCGCTCAACCGATGATGCCATTTCCACTGCCTCACTCAGCACTCACACACCTGGACAAAAAAGATTCATATGTTCGAATGCTGTTCTTAGATTTTAGTTCAGCATTCAACACTATAATCCCCCAACAGCTCACTCAAAAGCTGGTCCAGTTGGGGTTCAACACCTCACTGTGCAACTGGCTGTTAGATTTCCTCACCGGAAGACCTCAGGCAGTACGGGTCGGCAGTAAACATCCAGTACCATCATTTTAAACACGGGGCCCCGCAGGGATGTGTGTTGAGCCCCCTCCTCTTCACTCTGCTGACCCATGACTGCACTCCATTATACAGCTCCAACCTCTTCATCAAG